>NC_060138.1:599729636-600032666 GCF_021461385.2 Schistocerca piceifrons
AGGTAGGCCCTTGGTAAACACAATTTCAGTTAATTACAACACAAATTGAGTAAGATATCTGATTTCAGTAATAGAAACAAAACAGGTAGGCCTTGATCAATAAGAGTTTCAGCTAACCCAAATTATGAAATAGCTCTTAATTTAATTAAAAGGCAACAGGCAGGCCTTCAATAATAACGACTTGAGTAAAGTAAAAATACCAAATATAAAACAGGCAGGCCTTCAATAATAACAGCTTGAGTTAAATAATATTGCCAAACAGGAAACAGGCAGGCCTTCAATGATAATAGCTAAGACCTCAAAAGCACACGAGAGATCGAGCTAACGGCGCCAGGAATTCGAAAGGCGACGCCAGAAACCCCGCCACGGATCAATACCAATACTGAATAAAACGCAAAATATTATTTAATAATTTTGTGGGGGATGACCATGGTCGTGCCCCACGAGAATGTCATATATCAAAATGAATTTTTTAAATTAAGCTGCTGGCATAAGACAGGTCACAGGCCTGCTTCATCTGGCGCTGCTTCAGCTAGCGCTCAAAATCTCCAGTACTTTCAGGGATCAAAAATTTGTCTTCCTATAATGATACAGGTTTTCATCATCGTAAAATTCATTGGATTTTCAATTAATTCTACTGCGGTCAACGCACAGAGACAAAATATATGAGTAGAATGTGGATACGTTGAGGTCGCTAGGAATGTTTTTAATGCACAACCGTTCCTGACGTATTAATAAAGGTAGTGCATTAAAAACACTCTACTACGCTCTGTGTACCCACTTACTATTGTCGCCTAGCTTGAAGATTTATCAGTGCTGTAACGGAACCCATACAAAATACATGGAAGTCATGGGTCGTATAGTGACCACATTGCATAATGACACATTTTGATTTATACATCATCAGATTATTCAAGGTAAGGAGAACACGTCATACGAAGGTGCAGAGTCAAATACCTTACCAGCAAGACAACGCATTATCCTAAGCATAAGACACTTGAATCTGCACGTACATATGAAGTGTTGTTGTTGTTGTGGTATTCAGTCCTGAGACTGGTTTGATGCAGCTCTCCTTGCTACTCTATCCTCTGCAAGCTTCTTCATCTCCCAGTACCTACTGCAGTCTACATTCTTCTGAATCTGTTTAGTGTATTCATCTCTTGGTCTCCCTCTACGATTTTTACACTCCACGCTGCTCTCCAGTACTAAACTAGTGATCCCTTGATGCCTCAAAACATGTCCTAGCAACCGATCCATTCTTCTGGTCAAATTGTGCCACAAACTCCTCTTCTCCCCAATTCTATTCAATACCTCCTCATTAGTTATGTGATCTACCCATCTAATCTTCAGTATTCTTCTGTAGCACCACATTTCGAAAGCTTCTATTCTCTTCTTGTCTAAACTATTTATCGTCCATGTTTCACTTCCATACATGGCTACACTCCATACAAATACTTTCAGAAACGACATCCTGACACTTCAATCTATACTTGATGTTAACAAATTTCTCTTTTTCAGAAACGCTTTCTTTGCCATTGCCAGTCTACATTTTATATCCTCTCTACTTCGATCATCATCAGTTACTTTGCTCCCCAAATAGCAAGCCTCCTTTACTACTGTAAGTGTCTCATTTCCTAATCTAATTCCCAGAGCATCACCTGACTTAATTCGACTACATTCCATTATCCTTGTTTTGCTTTTGTTGATGTTCATCTTATACCTTCCTTTCAAGATACTGTCCATTCTGTTAAACTGCTCTTCCAAGTTCTTTGCTTTCTCTGACAGAATTACAATGTCATCGGCGAACCTCAAAGTTTTTATTTCTTCTCCATGGATTTTAATGCCTACTCCGAACTTTTCTTTTGTTTCCTTTACTGCTTGCTCAATATACAGATTGAATAACATTGGGGAGAGGCTACAACCCTGTCTCACTCCTTTCCCAACCACTGCTTCCCTTTCATGTCCCTCGACTCTTATAACTGCCATCTGCTTCCTGTACAAATTGTAAATAGCCTTTCACTCCCTGTATTTTATCCCTTCCACCTTTAGAATGTGAAAGAGAGTATTCCAATCAACATTGTCAAAAGTTTTGTCTATGTCTACAAATGCTAGAAATGTAGGTTTGCCTTTCCTTCATCTTTCTTCTAAGATAAGTCGTAGGGTCAGTATTGCCTCACGTGTTCCTACACTTCTACGCAATCCAAACTGATCTTCCCCGAGGTCGGCTTCTACCAGTTTTTTCATTCGCCTGTAAAGAATTCGCGTTAGTATTTTGGAGCTGCGGCTTATTAAACTGATAGTTCGGTAATTTTCGCATCTGTCAACACCTGCTTTCTTCTTAACTTTGATAAATCTGATGAAGGATAAATCGAAACGCGTCATTAAAGAAAGTAGTCGTCACATAACCTGTGACTTCCATGTATTTTTATAGTGTCCATTATAACACTGGTACAGCCTTAGAATTACATAAAAACGGGGCATAGCTCTTAAGTGATTTCACGTCACACCAGTTATCTTCCAGTTTGGCACACTAACTGGTCGATTTATTTGTATGGTTGCAGGAAGTGCATCGCAACGGACCTCAGAACACCATTAGGCCCTGCAAGCTCCGTAGAGCCAAGTTCACGAGTATTTTGCGCTCTTGATATCTATCCATGCCAACGTTACATATGTTACGTACATTTATTCATTGACATGACGTCTGGTCCTGACTGGGATATCCATCACTTCCACACACGTCAATATTTATGCAGTATTCATGTCTTCATGATCATAATGCTGCAACACCAGGCACTATGTCCAATGGACTAACTTAATTGAAGAAGGCGGATTTCAGTGCTGGCTATCTCTAAGCTTACTCTGTTTCTCTTTCTAATCACCAATAGAGTGGAAAATGTTCTTCACAATTTCGACTGCTATCCTTGCTACAATCTCTGTAATCAGTTCATATATCATGGAAAGGAAACATTTTGTGTGTAGATTTGCGAATAGTTAAGAAGGAAAGGTAGGAATGCGTTTGAACAGTGAAATAATTTTAAAATCCTATACAAACTTACGTTACGATCTGATGTTAAAATATTAGACCTTTATCTATTTCTACTAATTTCTAGTGTGATGTGCGACAGTAATTACTTTCTGTAATCGGTATCATGATTTCCATATGCAGACTGCAGCAACGAATGAAAATTTGTTGCAAGGCCGGGATTCGAACGTGTGTCACCTGCTTACTAGGCAGATACGCTAACCACTACGACACACTGTCACAGTGGCTGTGCATAACTGCACGGACTACCGTATCACGCCCCTCTCCTCAGTCAAAATTCCCATTCACTCATCAGTCGACTTGATATTTTCCCCACACTCGAAGTGCAGAGGCTCTCAAGTGCGTTAGAATAGCATCTCAGCATCGAACGAAACGGATGATCCCGCTTGAAACCCAGGCACAGGTGTTTTAATTAAATGAAACTACACTCCTGGAAATTGAAATAAGAACACCGTGAACTCATTGTCCCAGGAAGGGGAAACTTTATTGACACATTCCTGGGGTCAGATACATCACATGATCACACTGACAGAACCACAGGCACATAGACACAGGCAACAGAGCATGCACAACGTCGGCACTAGTACAGTGTATATCCACCTTTCGCAGCAATGCAGGCTGCTATTCTCCCATGGAGACGATCGTAGAGATGCTGGATGTAGTCCTGTGGAACGGCTTGCCATGCCATTTCCACCTGGCGCCTCAGTTGGACCAGCGTTCGTGCTGGACGTGCAGACCGCGTGAGACGACGCTTCATCCAGTCCCAAACATGCTCAATGGGGGACAGATCCGGAGATCTTGCTGGCCAGGGTAGTTGACTTACACCTTCTAGAGCACGTTGGGTGGCACGGGATACATGCGGACGTGCATTGTCCTGTTGGAACAGCAAGTTCCCTTGCCGGTCTAGGAATGGTAGAACGATGGGTTCGATGACGGTTTGGATGTACCGTGCACTATTCAGTGTCCCCTCGACGATCACCAGTGGTGTACGGCCAGTGTAGGAGATCGCTCCCCACACCATGATGCCGGGTGTTGGCCCTGTGTGCCTCGGTCGTATGCAGTCCTGATTGGGGCGCTCACCTGCACGGCGCCAAACACGCATACGACCATCATTGGCACCAAGGCAGAAGCGACTCTCATCGCTGAAGACGACACGTCTCCATTCGTCCCTCCATTCACGCCTGTCGCGACACCACTGGAGGCGGGCTGCACGATGTTGGGGCGTGAGCGGAAGACGGCCTAACGGTGTGCGGGACCGTAGCCCAGCTTCATGGAGACGGTTGCGAATGGTCCTCGCCGATACCCCAGGAGCAACAGTGTCCCTAATTTGCTGGGAAGTGGCGGTGCGGTCCCCTACGGCACTGCGTAGGATCCTACGGTCTTGGCGTGCATCCGTGCGTCGCTGCGGTCCGGTCCCAGGTCGACGGGCACGTGCACCTTCCGCCGACCACTGGCGACAACATCGATGTACTGTGGAGACCTCACGCCCCACGTGTTGAGCAATTCGGCGGTAAGTCCACCCGGCCTCCCGCATGCCCACTATACGCCCTCGCTCAAAGTCCGTCAACTGCACATACGGTTCACGTCCACGCTGTCGCGGCATGCTACCAGTGTTAAAGACTGCGATGGAGCTCCGTATGCCACGGCAAACTGGCTGACACTGACGGCGGCGGTGCACAAATGCTGCGCAGCTAGCGCCATTCGACGGCGGTTCCTGGTGTGTCCGCTGTGCCGTGCGTGTGATCATTGCTTGTACAGCCCTCTCGCAGTCTCCGGAGCAAGTATGGTGGGTCTGACACACCGGTGTCAATGTGTTCTTTTTTCCATTTCCAGGAGTGTATATGGTTCCATCCGTCGCTTCAGTTTGCATATATATTTGTTGTAGAGTTTAGAGCTGAAAAGTGTTTTGGAACCATACAGTTCCAATTGATATTTGGGTATTATCGGTTGAATTACAGAACTGTCCATGTAAAAGTAATTTTTAAATGTTGAGAGGTGAGGACTACAAAACACTGAAAAATTATACTTGTAGAGTTAATCCGATCTGGGAGCTCTCGTTCAGGTACTATACATCTGTTACGGCTAGATATAAAATGTAAATTGCAACAAAGAGGAAACAGAAAGCGATAGTTATTCTGGAAAGGAAAAGTTTTTTCTATTGTACTTATTGACATAAAAAATAGATAATCCCTAAAGTAGTTGTCATTTTCTCGTGTCACTACAACATAAGTGTGTTAGTATTTTCTGGAGCTTTTATTCAAATTGAGTAATTCGAATGCTGAATCGAGCTTTCAGATCCCCAACAAGATTCTGAAAGAGAAGGAGTCCTTCCTTCTAGGCGGATGTTGCTGCTTACACCTCAAAAGTACGCTTCCTACCTACCTATATAATTGTATAAGTGGTAAATAATGCTCTAAAAGCCTTTTAAACCAAATATTCGATAACATACCTACTGTATGTGAAGGCTAGTTTGTCGACAGTGCACAAGAAGAGAACGCTATTGTTCTTTGCCTGCAACATGTACGCCAGAGAAAAGATCCTAACACTTGATGTACTTGGAAACAAGGAGCAGATGTTTCTTATTGGGCTGAAAATACAAAGTAAGCTACAGGAGCGAAGTATACTAAAAGTTAAGTTCCCAGAACAGCCCAGAACTCGGTGAACCAAATTCACAACCATTGTCTTGGGGGCCACGCTCATCATTAATAAGGAAAAAGTGTGCAAGATCGAGACTGATAGATTAAATTGCAATATCTGATACTTCCTACTACCTGTGAGCCCAGGTAACGGAGAAGGCTCTGAGATACTCTCAGAACATGCTAGAAACCTCAGATAAATTATTTCCAAGCATAAAGAAAAAGTAGCACTGCTCCTGCCTCTGGAGTCATTCCGGGTTTTAGAACAGTTCTCTCCTAGGTTATCGAATGATGGTTAATGGCGGTACAGACTTATCTCTTATACTACTGCGGATTTGTCAGCGAATACACACAAACCTATTTGTCTATGAAAATAACTTTGTGAGTGATGGATGTCAGTTTCCACGCTGCAGGTTACCGTGGTGTTGGGGAAAACAGACCGGTTCGATACCGATATTTTAGGTCTGAATAAACGGCACTTTTTGGTATTTGTTTGGTCTCGCTTATAACAGATACTTTTTTTTTTCTACCGAAAACCGGGAACAAAACCGATGAACCAATTAGCCATAGCAGTGGTGCCAACTTAAAAAAAAAGAAAAACGGAAGTGGTTGATGGGCGTTCTGGTGGCTTCTGAAAGAATGATATTGTCTTTGCATAATATTTCTTACGATGGAAGGAGTCAACTTACAGATCAAAGCATTATAGAAAGAGTATTTATGAACAGAGAGGACAATAAATGTTCGACATTGCATTAATTCGTTATTGAAAGTTTAACAACTGTCATTTATGGCTCCTGGTAAATCTTATATTTTGGACGCTATCTAAATCGTCTCATTTGAATACTTTGAAAGATCATTTTTGCCGTTAAAAGGTGAAGATATATTTTACTGAAAACGACATTTTCATTCTAAATAGCTAAAGAAAAAGAACGTTACCAATTTTATACACGAGCTTGTTATTTGTCTGCCATTTCTATGAAATAATAAAAGGAGGAGGTAATGGCGTGAGTAATAAATTACAGACTTTATAATTCACATATAATTTTTAATAAAACCAGAAATTAGTTCATTTGCGATCTATGTTGGCGTAATATGGCTTCATCTGCTTGCAGCCCGTAGAAGCTGACAACATAACAGGAAAAGAAGAAAAATAGAGTTAACCAACTATAGTTTTCACCCTTTAGCACTAACTATTCGTAATATCCAAATAATAATGGTATAATCCTTGATAGCAACGTGATTTTTAATAGAGATTTCTTAAATTCGAATCACTAGGGCGATACTGGTGTATTTTTTGTAGTTACTTTTGCAGAAGAGCAGAGACTGGTGGACGGAATAAGTTTCTTTTATTTACGTATTTTATTTGATGTTTTGATTCTAAGTATCTTGAAACGTCTAAAGCAAAAGTCAGAGAGTCGTAGAATTTTTCAGCCCCTGTGCGACGTCTACGTTTAATGTTGGAAATGACAGCAATGAGAAACCGAAAATTGATTATTTCAGAAATGGTTATTTTAAGGGCTTTTAACAGTCAGGTTAAACTAGACATAAAGATATCCGGTGTAACCGAAAATCAGTTGTTTCAGCGACAAACGACATCACTATTGTGCAGCATGCTGTGTGCTTTCGCCGTCCGCCAGTTGCACGCTCACTCTCAACATAGCAGAATATGTACTGTGTGCACAAGGAGAGCGTTTGACCATGAGTGAAAACGACAGGGAGTAACCAGTTCACTTCCTTGGATTAATGCGATTAACGTACAATAAGGGTTTGCCCCCCCCCCCCCCCCCCCCCCCATGAACCATGGACCTTGCCGTTGGCGGGGAGGCTTGCGTGCCTCAGCAATACAGATGGCTGTACCGTAGGTGCAACCTCAGCGGAGGGGTATCTGTTGAGCGGCCAGACAAACGTGTGGTTCCTGAAGAGGGGCAGCAGCCTTTTCAGTAGTTGCAGGGGCAACAGTCTGGATGTTTGACTGATCTGGTCTTGTAACACTAACCAATACGGCCTTGCTGTGCTGGTACTGCGAACGGCTGAAAGCAAGGGGAAACTACAGCCGTAATTTTTCCCTAGTCATGCAGCTTTACTGTATGGTTAAATGATGATGGCGTCCTCTTGGGTAAAATATTCCGGAGGAAAGATAGTGCAGGTCGCGGTGGTCTCGCGGTTGTAGGCGCTCAGTCCGGAACCACGCGACTGCTACGCCCGCAGGTTCGAATCCTGCCTCGGGCATAGATGTCCCATAGTGCTCAGAGCCATTTGAACCATTTGGTAAAATAGTCCCCCATTCGGATCTCCGGGTGGGGTCTACTCAAGAGGACGTCGTTATCAGGAGAAAGAAAACTGGCGTTCTACAGATCGGAGCGTGGAATGTCAGATCCCTCAATCGCGCAGGTAGGTTAGAAAATTTAAAAAGGGAAATGGATAGGTTAAAGTTAGATATAGTGGGAATTAGTGAAGTTCGGTGGCAGGAGGAACAAGGCTTTTGGTCAGGTGAATACAGGGTTATAAACACAAAATCAAATAGGGGTAATGCAGGAGTAGGTTTAATAATGAATAAAAAAACAGGAGTGCGGGTAAGCTACTACAAACAGCAAAGTGAACGCATTATTGTGGCTAAGACAGACACGAAGCCCATGCCTACTACAGTAGTACAAGTTTATATGACAACTAGCTATGCAGAGGATGAAGAAATTGATGAAATGTATGATGAGATAAAAGAAATTATTAAGGTAGTGAAGGGAGGCGAAAATTTAATAGTCATGGGTGACTGGAATTCGAGAGTAGGAAAAGTAAGAGAAGGAAACGTACTAGGTGAATATGGATTGGGGTTAAGAAATGAAAGAGGAAGCCGTCTGGTAGAATTTTGCAAAGAGCATAACTTAATCATAGCTAACACTTGGTTCAAGAATCATAAAAGAAGGTTGTATACATGGGAGAATCCTGGAGATACTAGTAGGTATCAGATAGATTAATAATGCTAAGAGAGAGATTTAGGAACCAGGTTTTAAATTGTAAGACATTTCCAGGGGCAGATGTAGACTCTGACCACAATCTATTGGTTATGAACTGTAGATTAAAACTGAAGAAACTGCAAAAAGGTGGGAATTTACGGAGATGGGACCTGGATAAACTGGCTAAAACAGAGGTTGTACAGAGTTTCAGGCAGAGCATAAGGGAACAATTGACAGGAATGGGCGAAAGAAATACAGTAGAAGAGGAATGGGTAGCTCTGAGGGATGAAGTAGTGAAGGCAGCAGAGGATCAAGTAGGTAAAAAGACGAGGGATAGTAGAAATCCTTGGGTAACAGAAGAAATATTGAATTTAATTGATGAAAGGAGAAAATATAAAAATGCAGTAAATGAAACAGGCAAAAAGGAATACAAACGTCTCAAAAATGAGATCGACAGGAAGTGCAAAATGGCTAAGCAGGGATGGCTAGAGGACAAATGTAAGGATTTAGAGGCTTATCTCACTAGGGGCAAGATAGATACTGCCGACAGGAAAATTAAAGAGACCTTTGGAGAAAAGAGAGCCACTTGACGAATATCAAGAGCTCAGATGGAAACCCAGTTTTAAACAAAGAAGGGAAAGCAGAAAAGTGTAAGGAGTATATAGAGGGTCTATACAAGGGCGAGGAACTTCAGGACAATATTATAGAAATGGAAGAGGATGTAGATGAAGATGAAATAGGAGATACGATACTGCGTGAAGAGTTTGACAGAGCACTGAAAGACCTGAGTCGAAACAAGGCCCAGGGAGTAGACAACATTCCCTTAGAACTACTGACGGCCTTGGGAGAGCCAGACCTCAAGAAGAATATATAAATTCCAATCCCAAAGAAAGCAGGTGTTGACAGACGCGAAAATTACCGAACTATCAGTTTAATAAGCCGCAGCTCCAAAATACTAACGCGAATGCTTTGCAGACGAATGGAAACACTGGAAGCCGACCTCGGGGATGATCAGTTTGGATTCCGTAGAAATGTTGGAACACGTGAGGCAATACTGACCTTACGCCTTATCTTAGAAGAAAGATTAAGGAAAGACAAACCTACGTTTCTAGCATTTGTAGACTTAGAGAAAGCTTTTGACAGTGTTGACAGGAATACTCTCCTTCAAATTCTAAAGGTGGCAGGGGTAAAATACAGTGAGCGAAAGACTATTTATAATTTGTACAGAATGCAGATGGCAGTTATAAGAGTCGAGAGGCACGAATGGGAAGCAGTGGTTGGGAAGGGAGTGAGACAGGGTTGTAGCCTCTCCCCAATGTTATTCAATCTGTATATTGAGCAAGCAGTAAAGGAAACAAAAGAAAAGTTCGGAGTAGGCATTAAAATCCATGGAGAAGAAATCAAAACTTTGAGATTCGCCATGACATTGTAATTCTGTCAGAGACAATAAAGAACTTGGAAGAGCAGTTGAACAGAATGGACAGTATCTTGAAAGGAAGGTATAAGATGAACATCAACAAAAGCAAAACAAGGATAATGGAATGTAGTCGAATTAAGTCGGGTGATGCTGAGGGAATTAGATTAGGAAATGAGACACTTAAAGTAGTAAAGGAGGTTTGCTATTTGGGGAGCAAAATAACTGAAGATGGTCGAAGTAGAGAAGATATAAAAATTAGACTGGCAATAGCAGGGAAAGAGTTTCTGAAGAAGAGAAATTTGTTAACATAGAGTATAGATTTAAGTTTCAGGAAGTAATTTCTGAAAGTATTTGTATGGAGTGTAGGAAGTGAAACATGGACGATAAATAGTTTGGACAAGAAGATAATAGAAGCTTTCGGAATGTGGTGCTACAGAAGAATGCTGAAGATAAGATTGGTAGATGACATAACTAATGAGGAGGTATTGAAGAAGAGTTTGTGCCACAACTTGACTAGAAGGAGGGATCGGTTGGTAGGACATGTTCTGAGGCTTCAGGGGATCACAAATGTAGCATTGGAGGGCAGTGTGGAGGGTAAAAATCGTAGAGGGAGACCAAGAGATGAATACACTAAGCAGATTCAGAAGGATGTGGGTTGCAGTAAGTACTGGGAGATGAAGAAGCTTGCACAGGATAGAGTGGCATGGAGAGCTGCATCAAGCCAGTCTCCGGACTGAAGACCACAACAACAACAACAACAAGGGTTTCGCATTTATCGCTGCGGTTGGACATTCTCACGAAATTGAAAATATCAAATTTCTCTCCAGGGAGTGGAAATATTTTATTGTCACCTATCTACATGGGGAGAAGTGATCATCATAATAAAATTCAGTGTTCGTCTTCCCGCGAGCTGTTCGAGAATGAAACGGTAAAGAACTAGTTTAAAGGTGGTTTGGATAAGATTGCGAATTCCAGAGTAATCACGTAGACGTAGATGTAAATAGTACTGCAAAAACAGAGCATCGTATGAGTGAATGTACACAAAATTACAGAAAAGGGAAGGACACCGGAGTCGTGCAGGAACATGTAAAGTGCACGGTGAATATTAAATATGTTAGTGTTTGCGTTAGACTTGTGTGTCAGGTAGCAGTCCGGTGGGCTGGATTTCTACGGAGGAAGGAAATGTAACAGTATAGCCCACAGCCAGTGCACAGATCGTCACTTGGACGAAGCAGCCGTCAGCAGCCGCCGTCAACAAGCCGTTGACAACAGCATTCCGCGATACCGCACCTGCTGCTACCCCCGTGTACACCTCCTTCCGCGTTGATCACATTCGCCTAGGATACTGGCTCCCGTTTGGGAAAATTCCACTTAGTGTGTTTTCCATGTGGTCAGCTCCAGATATCTGTACTTAGATCACTGGAACCAGCATTTCAACATCGAGATTGCCATGCTATTAAACTCAGCCTTTGCCAGTCGTCGCTGTACTTATGGTGCACCACTTACCACCGTCACTGGGCCATTAACTGCCAGCCACTACTTGATCGTCCAGGATCTTAGCAGTCTCAACTCTGGCCCGCCGCCTCATGGTCCGAGGCACGATAGGAGATCTAGCCAGGTCCACGCCGCGAGTATGCAACGCTGTCCAGCCTGCGATTCCGTTTTCATTATCCTGGGCAGTTCCGCGCTACGGGCCTGCCTAGCGTCAGCTACTGGCCTCCGTTTTGCTGCCCCACCGTTCTGAGTAAGAAGAGTACGCAAAGCCGTACACTGACCTTTTCCTCCAAGTGAGTCTCTTGTGCAGGCGTGTCCGCACCACAGTGCTCGTGTCCGTTGATCAACACCCGCAGCCCGTCGTCTGCCTGCCTGCCGCAGACACTCAGCTCCCCGCAAATCAACTTGTTACCCAGCTCCACGTTTGTTTCTGATCATAAATAAAGGGTCTCAGCAACAAAATGTGTACCTATATAGTCTGCACCATCATTCACCTCTAGTAGAGAGGCACTCCCCAGCACCTTCATATCGGCACCTGTTAGAATAAGGATAGGAAACACATATATGTCAACAAATACTGTGCGGTACGCTAGGAAATTTTAGGGTGCCATGTCGTAATGCATACTTCTGCAATTTGAATCAGTTTATTCCAGACTGACCAGACATTCATTTGTTTCAATTAACCGTCTCTAACATTTTATGGAACATCCACTTCTGCTTTTTAGAAATACGCTTTCTGATCGGTGCTCCCCATGAAAGGCAAATAATGTCCGCAGATGTTAAAAAACAATTTGGACTGTGTAACTGAGACAGAACATGGGAACGCAACTTTAAACTGGATTAGTATTATTGTTAAAATAATAGTATATATATATAATACAATTTTTTCATTGCTTTCCAAGACTCTCATGATAACGCTTGCATCTGTGACATCTAATCTTTTCTCATTAATTTAATTAGTTTTAATATCAATTAGCTTCATTTAATTCTGCAGTTCGTTACAACTGCGACCGTAGACCACTTGCGTGCTCTTCTCTCTATAAAGACGGAATGTAACAATTACTGTCTAAGAATGCGTACCCATCGACTTCCTCCGTGGAAGGGCGAAACATAAGAAGGTAGAGCTGTAAATTTGATTCTAACCTATGACTTTACTTAATCTCAAAGCAAGGTTCCTCAATGAATTACTAATCAATGTCTTATCAACAAGTTTTGACATGATTTCCATCCATGATGAAAGGCGGAAAATATATGAGCTGTTAAACTGATCAGACGTCGGTGGTGATTCAGAATTACAATATGTATTCTGCGTACACGGTGTTGAACAGCTTTTAGAAAGATTTAAAGTTGCATTATAAAATACGCAACTGTGCCATTATATTTCGTTGTATTTATTTACCTGTAAAGACATAGCGTTGCATTTGTACAACACTTATACCCTTGCACTATACAAACAAAATTTTAGAACAAGTTATATACTATGACTAAAACCTTTGACATATTTGTTTTTATAGAATTATAAGTTTTATTCTGTTAGTATTAACTGCTTATGTGTGATTCAGCTTTTATAGCTGGTCTATATTTTTCATTGCTCGAACTATGAGCAGTTTTTTGATAAGCCGACAGCGACTAAATCAGAAATCTGAAAATCATAAGGCTAGCATCATAAGCTCTTTGTCTTGTTTAGTAAAAAACTCGATAACAAGGCTCTGATAACCGTCTCTGATGCAAACTGGACATAAAGGTTATGGGCAGACATTTAATAATAATTAATGGAAGGGTCTATAAGTTACAATTGGTATTCCATCTGCGAGATGCATAGCTAAATAGTTTTTGCAGGCATTCTGTTGTATTAACATACTATGGTCTACATTTACTGTCTATATACATAACGGCTATATATTAGAATTGTACACCATTGTCGTCAGGCATTCTTTTATTGGTGCAGGAGATCCGAAGATGGTCTGATGGTCGACTGAAGTCGATTGTAATAATAATTATAAAAAAAACAGTGGTACAGCTGTATGTTTTATAAAGCAGTTTTTAACATTACAATATAGGCACTGAACGAGCAGTATGCAACTGTGTCTACTTATGGTAATAATAATAATAATAATAATCAGTTGAATATATACATGTCGTTTAACATATTGATTTTAAGAAATGGCAGTCTTATTAGCGTTGTGTTAAGCAATTTGATGACTACATTCTTGTCGATGTAAGAATCCAACAGAAATGTATGGCAGCTCTATGGAGGCAAAGAATGTGGAGAAGGAGGTCCCTAGTGAGAGGAAGAGACGACTCCCCATCCAGCTTTAGGAATAATTTTGTTTGTTACCTGCATCCCATACACAGTAATACTTGACCTGAATTTTACCAAAACTGGCGATCATGTTTAGCAGTGTAAACTCTCGATATTATATGCAATACGATATTTAGATTTAAAGTATATTAATAAGATAATCAGATATCATGAGGATATGATATAAAATACTAAAGAAGAAAATTTTAACTGGGTAATTTCCCCATAAACACGGCAATGGAAAAAATGTGAATCCAAAAAACGATAGTGATCAATATCTTTTATTAGAACTAAATAGTTACAGATTAGTGAGCTTCAGAAATACGAGTAGCTTCGCTTTGAACAAATAAACATTCTCAAAAAAATTCTGAAAACCAGGTGATCGTGTAAAACTGTAGCTCCAAATGTTGCAACGTCAGGTGAACAGTCACACCAAAATACACTCTAATGTTATAGATTTTGGTGAAAGTAGATAACGAACCAAATGTTTGTATGATTCTTTACTATAGTAAAACACGAGATTCACATAAGATAGTGAAATGTATGTGGGTAGACAACTGTGTTTGCAGAAGAGTGTGTTTTTAAAAATAAAATAAATACGTGAACATGGAAGAAATACGACGGAAGATTGTAATCTGAGGAACCTTTATTTCAGGTTAGAAGAACATTTTTTTCTTTTTCTTTCAGTAACCTCTCCCTATATTTGTGTCTCAATTTCGCCTCATACAACCGACCTATGCCTATCCGACACCCTAAATCTAGCCGCCATACGGCTTTCGTTCCAATATCTCACTTTTCCAGCCTCAGGTGTAAGTCAGGGCAAACTCATTCCGCTCCCTTCCTCACACACCTACCGCAGGCTCTTGCGAAACAGGCAACATGGCGATCACTTGCTGGCTCGTCGGTAGCAAGGCGTCAGGCACAGCTCGCGGAACGCAGCATCAGGAATGCGTGCGTGCGTGCGCAGCCCAGGCTTCGGTAGCCGCTAATTGACTCATTGTTAATGCAGCGGTGTTGGTGGCAGTGGAACAGCTTTTCGGTTCGTCAGCCACTGTCAGCACACCAAGCGCCCCGCGGATCGCGTATTGCTGCTCGGCCGGCCGCTTGGAAACACAGTGCCGGCTCTTCAATAATTAGTCGGCTGCATCTACAGTAAGTTGGCGGCGGTTTCGCGCCTCGTTGATCGCTTTGTCCAAGTCACTCACTGTCGGCTTTACACGTTCTTTCTTCAAGAGTAGTTGCTACTTCACACAAGACGTATTTTCGTTACTATTTCCTTAAAAACGCCTCACCAGTAACACGTAAATACGCGGTCATAAGGACATTGTGATTGGTATCCCGCGACTTATATATACAATAAATAGTGTCGATTGATTCAGAGACCGATAATTAATCAACAAAATGGTGGCCATTAAAATTGCAACATCAGGAAGATTATGTAACAACAAAATTTTATTTATTGTGCATATACTGTTCACTAGAAAGAATAGAACTTGTGGGGATATGGGGTGCGAAATATGATATATAATAATGTCATATCTGGCAGCAACAGTAACTCTACCCAGGCTTGACTTCGAGCAGATATGAATCTAGATGACCGTATGCTAACTCTATCCCAGAGTTAATCAACAGTAGTGGCTGACGAGTGATGGCGTGCCACTCTCTTGCAAATCTTGAGGATGTTTCCAGAGACTGACTTGTTGAATGTGCTGGGCGTGGCAACAATCGTGCACCCTCTCTATCGACGAAGGTCGGGACAACAGGGCAGTGTTATCTTGTTAACGTATATCATGCACAGCCACAGATTGTAGATGTGAAAAAGTGTAAGATATGCTGTCCAAGTTCACGGATATGTAAACCTTAGATGTTGTGTATCTAATGACATTCCATTCCATCATACCATGTGCTGAGCACTTAAGATCTGTGAACAGTCGTTCTCTTCCGTGCCTCACACGTGAACATATATTTTGTGACGCCGTACACAGAAACGGGACTCATCTGGATAGACGATATTATAGCAGTCACGTGTCCAGTGTTGTCATTCCGCGCACCTCTGTCAACTCGCTTCTCTTTCCTGCTACATTAAGGGAATACGCAACAATGGTTACCGTGCCGCTAGTCCCTGCTGCACCATTCGTCGTTGTGCTGTCCTTGGGGATACTTGTTTTGCTGCCAACTACTCATGTCCTGACGCAAGGTACTTGTCCTAGCCGTACCATGCTATGCGGCCTGACGAGAAATATGCTTGCCTTTTCAGACACTAGCCGCATAGGCCCATTAAGATCATACACGGTATTAAAAATGTGCCTCTTAATTCAACAGATTCTATGTTAGTACTACAGTTCAAGCAGAAACTCGACGAGTTGCTCTTACATACTTAGCGCGGTTACACTGAAATGTTAATCATTTGTGCGTCGAAGAGTGTAGTAGACTTTATGTCAACTTGACGTCTGTTGCATGCCACCCTGATGGTGCTGCAGTTTTAATGACCAGAAGTGTATTGTAACTGGGCGTTCTAGTTGAAAACCCAATCAGTTTCACATTTATGTCAGTCTCACACAGATATGTCCCACGAGCAAACACTGTCCACCGCTCCGCCAGGAAACCACAAACAAAGCGTGGCAAACGACAGTGCCCACACGCCTCTCGGCACAAGGTAGATATACATTTCCCTGCTGCAAAGTCTGCAAACATGACTCACACCTGCACGTAGACGAATCAGTCACACAACTGAAGTTGCATGAAAATGTACACTGCTTGTCCCGCAAAGGCGTCATTTTTCATACGTCTTTCGTTATGGAAAACGATTGTTTATGTTCAGTATTAACATAGTCACTCATCGACATCCTCTATAGCTGATAATTGGTAAAGCCCACTAAATCAGTTATCAACTCCCGTTTTACACTTGAGCTTGGTGCTTTAAGTTAAATTACGTATTCTCGACATATTGCCGGTTGGAACACCTAACAACACAATAGACGCAGCTTTTTATTCCGCCTACTGGCTATCGGTTTCCGTACACAGTATCCTTCTCAGTCCACCCCTGTCATGCAATCGTCACTCTCGCTTCCCTTGTATGTGTGTGAAAAGCTACAAACCTACATAGGAATCAAGTGTGTCAACTGCGTGCCAGGGTTTGGATTGAGAACGATACTGCTTACCGAAAACAGTAACCAGCAGGCAAAATGAAAAAAAACTGCAACTAAGAACTAAAACAAATACTTTTTCTTAAGTTAAATACTAAATCACACGAAACTTGAAATTCCGTTTATCTGTACAGCTCTCACATTCTACCCTAGACTATGCTCTCGCCCTACTGAAAAGTTTTCCCCAAGCACCGCGCCCCCCCTTATTTCTAAATATTAATGTCACTTAAGAAGGTAAATTTCGACAACATACTGAAATGTTCATATGATGTTCATATGAAAATAAAGTTAATTGTTGAGCTAGCAGTTTAGTTTCATTCTAATTGAAGTAACCGGTTTCGGCTATAATAACCATCATCAGACCAAGATTCCAGACTACATGAGGAGTAAGAGCCACTGTCTAATATCAAAAGCTGTCCGGTACCAACTGCTAAATTGCTATTTGGAGTGTTGTTTTTGTTTACATGTTAATATATGAATGTACTTGTACTATTTTATTAACAGCAAAAATTTTTTTACACCTAGTCAGAGCATGTTAACGTGATACACAGAGACCTATTTTGTGGCAAATATTTTCCTTTAACAATGTATCTTCACTTACTTGCACATTGTTTGAAGTTATTACTGATGTAAATGGTACATACACAGTTTACGTTAAGAACATTTCCTGGTTTCACAGGGATTCTGTTCCTGTAGCATTGTAGATGTTACTAAACGTTAAACTAATGGTAAATCTGATCAATTCTTCTTAAGCTTTGCTCGCTAGTACTCATACAATTAGGACTGGTAATGGAGACAGTCACAAAAATCATCCGCGAACACCGTTGTGGGTTTGTTTAGTCCATAAGAGCGGACAGTAGATGCGCATTCAACGACATATACCTTTTTTTTTTGTCAAGTAATCAGTCTTGTGACTGGTTTGATGCGGCCCACCACCAATTCATCTCCTGTGCCAACCTTTTGATCTCAGAGTAGAACCTGCAACCTACGACCTCAATCATCTCTTGTATGTATTCCAATCTCTGTATTCCTCTACAGTTGTCGTCCTCTACAGGTCCATCTAGAACCAAGGAAACTATTCCCCGATGTCTTAAGACATGTCCTATCATCCTGTTCATTTTATTGTCAGTGTTTTCCGTTTATTCCTTTCCTTGCCGATTCTTCGGAGAACGTCCTCATTCCTTACCTTACCAGTCCACCTAATTTTCAACATTCTTCTGTAGCACCAAATCTCAAAGGCTTCGATTCTCTTCTTTTCCGGTTTTCCCACAGTCCACATCTCACTACCATAGAATGCTATCATTCAAAGGTACATTCTCAAAAATGTATTCCTCTAATGAAGGCCTATGTTTGGTACAAGCAGACTTCTCTTATCCAGGAATCCCCTCTTTGCCTGTAATAATCTGCTTTTGATGTTATCCTTGGGCTGTCCATCATTGGTTATTTCGCTGCCTCGGTAGTAGAATTCCTTAGCTTCACCTACTTCATGATCACCAATTCTGATGTTAAGCTTCTCGCTGTTCTCATTTCTGCTACTTCTCATTAATCCGTCTTTCGTCGATTTACTCCCAATCCATATTCTATACTCATCAGGGTATTCATTCCGTTCAGTAAATTCTGTAATTCTTCTTCACTTTCACGGAGGACAGCAATCTCTTCAGAGTATCTTATCACTGAAATCCTTTCACGTTGAATTTTAATTCCACTTTGGAATTTATTTCCGTCATTGCTTCTTCGACTCACTGATTCAACAGTTGGGGCGAAAGACTATAACGCTGTCTTACACACTTCTTGGTCGTCCACTCTTATTGTTCCCTCTTGGCTCTTGTAAATACTGCATACTAGTAGGGGTAACCGGCTTCACTCAGAGAGTTGATATGAAATTTTGTGGTAGTTACAGTAACAGAATAAACTTTAAAGGACAAAAGGTAAAAAAAGTATTGAAAACATATTCTATTTACAACACTCGCTAAAGTATAAGAAGCAATAACATTGAATTGAAAACGTGTTATAACTACATACAATACTTGCGTATAAACAACATTTTTCATTTTGTTTCCCGGGGTATATCTGTACAAATTTTTCGAATTCTCTACTGAGAACAAGCTGCGTATAGTTGACCGTGAGAGAAGCATGAGTGTTTGGGATTTTAAAATTTGTCCGTGTGCTTTGTAAAACTGAAGGGTAACTTGATTGGAAGTTGCAGTCTTTTAAATTGGAATGGCGGTTCAGTAGAGATCAGTGGTATTCTGGGGATAAATAGTGTGTGTCCTTTGTACTTTCCAGTCTTAATTTCGGCGCCGATGATGTTATTCGATTGCTGCTTGACGATCATCCTTGTTCCATTACATAGTTTTGGTGAGTTGATATTTCTGAGTAGTATGATCGGAGATCCGTTTTGAAGTCCAAGGCAGTGTAATGGGATTAGTGGTACTTGCAAAGAGTTTAAAAATTCTGTAGGGAAGTTCACACTTTCTTCAACGTTTACCATCATGTCGATCGATTTGTCTATTCTCTCTTCATCGAGAATGTTCTTGTGAATGTTAAAGTTGATATCGTTGACAATTTTATTTTTAGCTGCCAAAATTGCCCTTTCAAGTAGTCAGTCCGGACTGGTATAGTTGTGAACAACGTTTGGATACATTTGGTCTATGATTTCGTTTTCAGCAGTGGCTACGTTGAAGAAATAACTGTTGAGATTAATGAGGCTGGTCGTCTGGTCAGTAGGATATGTGCCGTCGCTTATTTGTAAAAGTTGTTGAGCAAAATGTGCTGTTGCTTCGTCTTTCGACAGTTCAGCTCTCATATTTTTTGTTAGTCGCTGTATTTGCATGCTTGGCCAGAGACGTGACTTTTTTTGGCACCCATTGATCTTGTCTGCTGGTGTCGACTTGGGGATAACTGGAAGTGTTTGTCGAAAATCTCCTAAGAGTATGAGCACAGCTCCTCCTACCGCTTCAGAGTTTTTTCGCGACTATTTTAATGTTATATCCATGGCTTCGAGTGATCTTTTTATGTATGATTCTGCATTCGTCCCAGAAGATAATTTTAGCTTGCTTTATAAGTTTACCCCGTCCAAATCATCTTGAGATTTTACTTACCGGGAATTGTTCTTCGGCTATATTCAACGGTGGTTGTAGGGCGGAATAGGCAGTTCGTCGTCTTTCCATAAGTGTGGCTGCAAAGCCGGATGATGCTGGTTCATGTGCGATGTGTTGTTTAACACGTATTTTCGACAGCAATAGATTTATTAGAAAAGTTTTCCCGGTGCCGCCTGGTGCGTCTAAGAAATAATTCCGCCACTGTTGTTGTCGATACTGTCTATGACAACGTTGTGAATTTCCTTTTGACTATCACAGAGGAGCGGTTTCTTTTGAGCAATGTATTGAAGTAGTTCGTTGGTGGTGAAGCTGTTTTCTATTGTAATTTCGAAGTTTAGCACGCTGATAGCATCTTTTCATTGTGCTGGCATCCCAAGTTGTACTGTGGTCTGGTTGTTTATTGCTGAAATTTATTTTCTAGGTGAATAAGTGTTTCATTGAATATGTCGTCGTTGAATTCGATGGTCAGTTCAAAAACTGCTAGCTTTGAAGGAGTCCCATAGTTATTTCGGATGAGTTACATGTTATTAGAATTATAGCGAATAAGTCTCTCATCTGTTCAGCTGAAACTGTGGGTGAGGCTTCTTGTAGTGTTAATTCACAGTGCTTGTCGTTTTACGGTCGTCCTAAGCTTGGCATGCTTCTCTGTACGCCTGGAATAGGTAACCGTCAACAGTCTTGAGGTCTGTGAAACTTGTTGGTCCCCGCATTTGATGTAGCAGCTTCCGAAGATAGAAATATTCGGCGTTTTTCGAATTTATTTTGTATACTCAGCCTAGTGGGCCAGTATTCATGATTTCTGGATGATCGTCTACTGGAATTTGTAGTCTTCAGAAATCATCCGGTCTAGTGCTGTTTTGAATATGTGTATCAGTTGTTTGTATTTATGTAAGATCCTCTGTACATTTTGGACTACTTATCGTCGCAATCCACTAATATTTGTGCATCGTTGATTAGTTTCTGTTTATTCATTTCCGATTAAATATACTTGCAGAAATTTATGGTCTTCGTTGGGTGGTGGTAGTAATGAGCCCGTGTATTGATAATTTGTTCTTGGATGGAAAAAAATATAATCAATTCCATCTTGGTTAGTCTTGATCGAAGTGACACCGAAAGAAGTCATCTGGAAGCAGGCGTTGTACGCTTTTATATTTTGAAGAAAGTTTTTAGATTCTGGTGTTTTCTCGTTCATGTAATGTAGAAATTCCTGTGGAGGTGCTTCCATGGGTGTTAATCGAATTTTTCCATTCATGCTACAAATCCCTGTGTTTCTCTACTGAATTTTTTCGTGTTGGCAAATTGGCAGATGTTATCCATTTTTACGATTACGATGTGTTTGTGTTTATGATATTCGTTTGTCGGGTCGTAACGGAATGCTTCATTTTGTAAGTTGTACTGTTTACTTGTTCTCGGCCGCGCTTCTCGTAGGGTGATACTTTCATGGCTGGTTTGAGTTCGCAGTCTTTTATTATAAGATGGTGTCGCAAATCTTAGTTCTTCAATCCGTTCATTTCGTCGTTCTTCGCTTTCTCTGCTTCGCACAGTGCTCATTATCGTTCGTTGGGAACTAAATTTTCTTCGTGTCCTTAGTCTGTTTCGTTTTTCCGCTGTTTTGTTTTCGCCGTTTTGCTTTAGAACTGGCAAGATCTCCTCCTCATTTACGTTTGGACATTGTCTAAAATATAAATCAAATCAACGTTTTACTAACAAGCACACTAACTACACTTTACACACTTATCACACTTTGTTTTCAGTTTATATTGGGTCACTGTATCACTTTGACTACTCACACTTCACTGCTTGTTTTTATTCGCTCACTGCACTACTTATTCTGTTCCTCCCTTCGTCACTGACAAGAAACTGATGTTCTAACACAGGGTGGGACTCACTTTACAGAACCCTAGGTAACATCCACGAGATAAATTTTTGGCTACAGTGCGACGAGAGGAGATTATGCCTCTAACAATTATAAACATTATTTATTCGACATATGAAAAAATAGTGAATTAATTATTTATATAATATTCTACGATGTAATTGGACATATCGATGTGTATCATACAAAGACAATGATAATTGTAAATTCCTTTTATAATCTGCGTTTGTCTTCAAAAAAATTGTCACTGAACACTATGGGACTTAACATCTGTGGTCATCAGTACCCTAGAACTTAGAACTACTTAAACCTAACTAACCTAAGGACATCACACACAGCCATGCCCGAGGCAGAATTCGAACCTGCGACCGTAGCAGTCGCGCGGTTCCGGACTGAGCGCCTTAACTTCGAGACCACCGCGGCCGGCGTTTGTCTTCCTTTGTTTTTACCTTTTGTTGGTTGGCTTTTGTGGTTTCAGCACGCAAGACGCACATCAAACTGAGGTCTGTTAAGAAATTGTAATTATTTGTTAATTATTACTTGAAAATAGAGTTCATTATTATTATAAATATTAGTGATTAATTATTTGTAACTCTAATTTCTCTCTCAGTAAGCATTATCTGTGTTAATTATTTCTTTCCGCTGCAACGAGCGCAGCCATTGATGATAGCGATTTGTATCGGGTATTTGTCTGCGTGTTTTCCTTAGAAACAAATCAAATGTTTGCTTGATGAAGTCTAAATAGTGCACAATACGAAAGTAGAGTTTCTGTAAAATTCAAGAAGCATTTAAAATACTTATTTGCTCTATGAATTGTCTGCCGCCATCTTAACAATTATCACAGCGGCAAATTCTAATTACGCAACTCTCTAGCTGATGTATGGAGCCGAAATTAATTACGCACGAGTTGCGAAGTATATTGTTTCAGGTAACATATGCCAGTGTTGTGCGCGGCTGATATTCTGTGGTTTTAATGATCATTTTGCTGAAGATAACTGTTTCCACCATAATCCATAGTTGTATAGAATCTGTTGTATGAACTGTGATTTAGTGACACTTACACAACGTACAGACAACACTTTAACACGACGTTAACTTGGAGTTCTTTAGCAACTTGATCAAATCTTTAGCCGGGAGAAAAATTATTTAGTAATTACTCAATGTAATAAAATAAGATTATCATTTCCATTTACAAATTAGTTAAATACCAAACCACTGAATACCCAGCGAACGCCACGCCTATCAATGAGTACCCCTATCAGTGTCGAATTCCAGAACATACCACAAAGACTTCGAATGGTCGACAATGTTCCAGAACATTCCACAACGTTCGAGAGTGTTCTGAAATGTTCCAGAATGATCTGGGATGTTCCTGAATATTTCCAAATATTCTGAAATCTTCCCGAATGTGCCAGACTATTCCCCAATATTCCAGACATCCCGGATCATTGTTGAACATTCGGGAACATTCTGGAATATTCTGGAATGCTCCCGAATACTGTTTGATGTTTTGGAATGTTGTTACATACCCTCGAATGTTCTGGAATGTTCTGGAAATTTCCAGAGGGTGAAACTTTCCAGCCCTTATATCTCCAAAAGCACACCCTTCAGGAAAAAACGGGAACCTTCTTCATGGATGGGGGATAGAGGACTACCACACTATATAACACCTTTGGTTGTACTGGGACTCATTTCTGAGTTTTAGTGGCACACACATTGCACACTTACTTTTATAATATATATTGATTACCCGTCTTTCCCTATAGATTATTCCAATTTTTCTCAGAATTTCGAACATCTTGCACAAACGTCAGAATTGCTTCTCTTGCCTTTAACTTTCCTAAAACCAAACTGGTCGTCATCTAACAGAGCCTCAATTTTCTTTTCCTCTCTTCTGTACATTATTCTTGTCAGAAACTTCGATGCATGAGCTGTTTTTCTGATTACTGGATAACTCTCGCGCTCTTCGGCTCTTGAAATCTTCGAAATGGTGTGGATGATGTTTTTCCGAAAGTCAGGTGGTTTAACGCCAGACTCACACATTCTACACGCCAAAGTGAATAATCGTTTTTTTTGCCACTTCCCATAGTGATTTTAGAAATTCTGATGGAATGTTATATGTCTCCTCTGCTTTATTTGATCTTTAGTCTTACAAAGCATTTTAAAATTCTGATTCCGATACTGGATCCCTTACCTCTTCTATTTCGACTCCTGTTTCTTCTTCTACTACGTCATCAGACAAGTCTTCCCCTCAGAGAGGCCTTCAAAGTACTTTTTCCACCTACCCGTTCTCTCCTCTACGGTTAACAGAGGAATTCCGATTGCACTCTTAATGTTACCACCCTTGCTTTTAGTTTCACCGTTGAGTCAGTTCTTCCGACAATCGTTTTTTCGATTTCTTCACATTTTTCATACACCGTTCCTCCTTAGTTTCCCGCCACTTCTTATTTATTGCATTCCTAAATGATTCATATCTCTGTAGTTCTGAATTTCTCTGAACATTTTTGCATTTCCTTCTTTCAGCAACTGATTTCTTCGCAACTTCAGTCGTATCTCTTCATTCATTAGTACTCCTGTATCCAATTTATTTGCCCATTAATTCTTCCTCAAACTCCAAACTATTCATCATCAGTACTAAATTACGATCTGAGTCCATATCTGCTGCTGGTATGCCTTGCAATCCAGTATCTGACTTCGAAATCTCTGCGTAACCATAATGTAACTAACTGAAATCTTTCTGTATTACCTGCCAATTTCCAAGTATAATACCCCCTCCTCTTGTGGTTCTTGAACAGTGTATTAACTAATAGTAGCTGAAATTTAATACAGAACTCGATTAGTCTTTATCCTCTCTCATTCCTTATCGGAAGCCCGTATCATCCTGTAACCACTTTCTTTTACTCCTTTCCCTACAACCAGATTACAAGCCCCTGTGATTGTTGGATTTTTATCTCCCTTGACCTACTGAATTCAGTATCTTCATATAGTTTTTCTATCTCTTCATCTTTGGCACGTATACCTAAATTATTGTTGTCGGTCTTGGTATGCTGTTGGTTCTGATGAGAACAACCCTATCATCGAACTGTTCACAGTAACTCACTCTCTGCCATACCTAGCCGGCCGCGGTGGCCGTGCGGTTCTAGGCGCTGCAGTCCGGAACCGCGCTGCTGCTACGGTCGCAGGTTCGAATCCTGCCTCGGGCATGGACGTGTGTGATGTTCTCAGGTTAGTTAGGTTTAAGTAGTTCTAAGTTCTAGGGGACCGATGACCTCAGATGTTAAGTCCCATAGTGCTCAGAGCCATTTGAACCATGTGAACCATGTGCCATACCTTCCTATTCATAGCATATTCTACTCCCGTTATAACATTTTTTGCTGCTGTTAATTCTACGCTATACTCATCTGACCGGAAATCCTTGTCTTCTTTCCATATCAACTTACTGAGACCCACAATATGTGGACTGAGCCTTAGCATTTCCCTTGTCAGATTTTCTAGCTTCCCTCCCACGTTCAAGCTTCTGACATTCCACGCTCCGGCTTTCATGGTCACCTCCTCCTTGGCAGTCCCCACCAGGAGATACGAATGGGGGACTATTCCGCAATCTTTTGGAAACGGAGGGAGCATCATGATGCCTTTTCAACAACAGACCACGTGTCCTGTGGATACACATTATGTGTCGCTAATGCAGTGGTTGCCATTGCCCTCTGCATCCTCATGTCGTTGATCATTGCTGATACAGACATAAGAAGAGATAATGAATCGTAGAGACAGGCCACCAGTTCCATACCTGGTTACTAATGCAGACTTACCAGGTTCGATTCATGGTCACCTACTGAAATGTTTTCAGCGGAGTACAGATCTGTAATGGAGCCTATGCGATAAAATAAGCTGCTGAATAAAACGGGTAACCGCCGAAGAAGGCGAAATGGAGCCGTCGAAGCAGAGCCCAAACGGAAGGCCAGTATCAGGACGGGTACGATATTGTTTTACGGAGAGACACATTGTGAACATTAGGACCCTATATGTTCTAGAAGTTGACTTGCGAGGTATTTAACTATAGTCCCAGGGAGAGGCCACTGGAACTTTGGCCGAAACGTCGACCTTATTCCGCTACTGTTCACTGACAGTGTTTGCACGGTTAAATGAAAGAACGCTTCCCACTAAGGATAGCTGACTTTATTTGAGTGATGGTCTAGCGTATAGTTACAGTTTACTTGAAATGGCCAACGCAACGATGTCATCACTGAAGTACAGTTATGATTTCGAGTCCTATGGCATGTGCCAGATGGCCTTGCCCAAGATATTTCCAGACACCACTATAATTCACTATCAGATACCACTATTCATCCTATTACCGGCACCCGCTAGCATCTAGTGTACTTAGATCTCCTGCTGGTTCTTGCACGAAGTATTCTATTAACGTATGAACATTAGAGAGAAGATTGGATACAGTGTTAGCATTTCGACATTCAGAGAGACTGTCGGACGTACATTTTAAGACATATGGTTTTTTGGTAACATTGCAGTCCACATAAGTTATCACACAACCAAAGCTAGCCATCTTTCTTCGCATGTGATGGTTTATAAATTAGAGAACACAGCTCGGTTACCGTGTACTGACAGTGTTTGCCCCTCGAGGTTTCTTCGAACAGCACTTTTTTCGGGCGAGGAGCTAAGCCCACGTCCAGCGCTGCCGCCCGGTGTAATTTGTGTGCGAGGTGGCGGAGGTGCGCATATATCCCGGCAGACACTTTTGCGCGGCGCAGCCAGCTGGCGCCGCCGTGTAAATCACACCGCCTGCCGCCAAGCCGCGCAGCTACCCGCCTCGCACCGCCTCCACCTCGCCGGACCACTGCGTCGCCTTCCGACACCTGCCGCCCTGCGCGCTGCGTGTATCAGCGCCGCAGGCGCTGCTCCTTCGCGGGTGTAAAGTGCATGGGGAAGGTTATTTCATACGATTAATAGCGATATATGCCCTGTTGCATTCCTATCTTGAGCGAGGAAAAAATAACCACCTATATGACTCTACACATAATTTAATCTCTCTAATTCTCAAGACCCATAAAAAACTAAACTCCACTCGAACAGATCATGAAGGCCCAACGATCCTTATCGAGCAGCCTTCCTCGAATACAGGTCTTATAGATTTAGCTTACAGGTTTTTGCCAGAACGAAGTCGCAGTTCTTCCAAAAACGTTACATATTCGTGTGGGTTATACTGACATTTTACGATAGTTACGATAATCAATTCCATACCCCATTCTGACAAGTATGATAGAAGCTGGAAAAAGCTAGAACAAGTCATTCTAGCATTCGTAACTTTCTTTATAAATACTCTGCGTTTTCCTAGAACACATCCACCCAAAACACGTCTTCTTTATAAGAATCTATGTTTACTTGATGTGTCAAATCTGGATAAAATGTTTCCGTCTCTCATTCCCCATGCGTATCCTCTACAGTTTGATACCCTTCCCCCATCTCTTCCTGTTCCTTGAACGAATACGGATCCTATATGTCTCCCCCGAACTGGATCCTCCCCATCCTTTGGTTTACCCCATCCTCTCCCATTCCAGCCCACTACTGCGCCTGTACCACAGTGTCCCACCTGGTCTCCATCAACACATGCTCCATACCCTCGCCCAAGGTGGCTTCTGCCAACTCCCTCTCCCAGATAATGTCCTCACGCCTTCCACATACCCCTCCTATCAGCTGTAATCCCCCCTTCTTTCTCCCCCCCTCCTCAGGGCTCCCTCTCTCCCTCCCTCTCCCCCATCCCTTCTTTCTCCTCTTCCCCTGCTGCCCTCCTCCTTTCTTCTTTCCACCACCCCTCCAGGCTTCCAGCTTCTTTCCTTCTCCCCTCCACCACCCTCCTCCACCCCCTCCTGGTTCCCCCCTCCCGTCTCTCCCCCCTTTTTCTTCCCCCCTACCTTTCACATGTTGGTTGGTCCCCACCTTCGGTACAGTGATTTTCAGCGTTTTTGTTGTAGTGTTTCCCCAGTGCTGTGTGCAGTGCTACGTTACATCGCCACCATCAGTGTCGCCAGTGTCACTCATTTGTGTTCCCGCTGTGGTGCTTCTTTGTTTTCGCTTCGGTCTACAGTGCTCATTCTCTGCATGTGTGTGGCTCTCATCTATGTTTTTTACCCTACCCTATTTACTCATCTGTTTTTGTTATCGTTTATATACCCATTTATACCATTCTCGTTTATGTATTCTTGTCTCATGTGCTTATGTTTTTTTGTAACTCTCTTGGCTGAAGAGCTGCATATTGTGCAACTGCCAGCCCGCCCCATTATGGGGAGTGAAATAACAATAAAGGAAAAACGATAAAATATTGAACTTTCGACGAAATCCGCCACTGTCTTCATCAGGAACAACTTCCTCTCGTGGCTACTGTTGGGCTGTCCGCCCCCGGTAGCAGAGTGGTCAGCGCGACAGTCAGTCCTAAGCACCCGGGTTCGATTCCCGGCTGGGTCGGAGATTTTCTACGCTCAGGGACTGGGTGTTGTGTTGTCCTCATCATCATCGTTTCATCTCGATCGACGCGCAAGTCGCCGAAGTGGCGTCAAATCGAAAGACTTGCACCAGGCGAGCGGTCTACCCGCCGGGAGGCCATCGTCACACGCTATTCCTATTATACTGTTGGGCTGACCATTTACAGCCAATAGACGGCTTCTGATTGGTTGGTATACGTCATCATTCCGTCATGCTGCCTGGGGTTGTGTCCCTGTCTGCACTGGTGGGACAGTGGTCTCGTACGGATTTAAACAGTTCAGCACATTTCTCAGTGTCTTCTGAGTGCCGAGAGCTAGATTCCACGCTCTATTAAGATCATAGCTGCTGTCCCGGTTGAAGCTGTTTTCGTACGTTATAATGCCTTCTGCTTTTTTAATACCAGAATAACAGTGTGCAGAAGCCTGGGGCAAGATTTTAGTTTCATAAAACGTTATCCTCAGCTTGTTCGTGATATTGTCCTCACCAACTGCTAATTTCTCAAGTACTTGAGAGCGTTAGCACCAACAGCGCAGATATGGGCATAATCTCTGGCAGCATGCCGGTGCTTGGGAGGAAACACAAAATTCAAATGAAAGTTTGAACGCGTGTGTTTGGAAGTTGGCCCCCAAGCATTTACATTCTGGTGTGAAGACTGTGGAGACTGCGACTTCCCTGGCAGTGAGCAGCTTCAACGAAGGCTATTCAGCAACTCTGAAGACCATGAGAACGATGGACGTCACCCTGGGACTCAATTCGACGCAGTTCGCCAAGCATTCGGACGACCACCGGATTCAAGCGGCCCAAAACCGCTTGTCACCGGCCGTGCGAGCGGCTCTGGAGCAGTGCAGGATTGCCCAGATCGAGCAGAACGCCTTCTATGAGGAGCAGAAAGGACTAGTTTATGGACCCGGAATAGCAGATTGAACGTAAGTTGCATAATATTGCATTTATATGTAGTCAAAACTTCAAACGCGTTTTTTTCGAAATGACTTTTTTTTTATTGCGCTGTATGGTATCTTCAAATCTACTGAACCGATTGGCATGCTTCTTTGTTTCCGACGAAGCTAACTAAATTGTCTAGGAATTGTATTCCGATCCATCAGCTATAAATATTTTTACTTAGCCGACGAACTCGAAAAATCGATGAAAAAATGCCAATTTTTTTTCAAAAGGCCACCATTTTGTTTCCTATTGTCCAAATAACTTAAGCGTGTTGCATATCCTAAAGAACCTTATATACTTCGCTAACGTCAATTCAATTTTGATTTCAGACGAGCCGGCTGACCTGTGTCATACCCCGCGTGGAGGTCTACATCGAAATTTTGCTTCGTTCCGACGGACTTCCATCTTCGCTCTTCGAAATTTTCTGTCGAATAAATTCCAGTTTAAACGTATTGCACTGGTTGCCCACTAACCTATAATCGGGTTGCATCTCTCTTTTTTTTTCATTGTTGTGAATATAATCTTCCACGGAAGCTTCCTATCAGATTAAAACTGTGAATCAGACCGAGACTCGAACTCGGGACCTTTGCCTTTCGCGGGCAAGTGCTCCACCGACTGAACTACCGAAGGCGAATCACGCGACCCGTCCTCACAGCTTCAGTTCTGCCAGTACCTCGTCTCCTACCTTCGAAACTTCACAGAAGCTTTCCTGCGAAGACTACAGAATTAGCACTGCTGGAAGAAAGGATATTGTGGGTAGCTCAGTCGGTAGAGCACTTGCCCGCGAAAGGCAAAGATACAGAGTTCGAGTCTCGGTCTGGCACACAGCTTTAATCTGCCATGAAGTTTCATATCAGTGCACACTCCGCTGCAGACTGAAAATCTCATTCTGGAAACATCCACCAGGCTGTGGCTAAGCCATGCATCCGCAGTATCCTTTCTTCCAGGAGTGCTAGTTCTGTAGGCTTCGCAGAAGAGCTTCTTTGAAGTTTAGAAGGTAGGAAACGAGGTACTAGCAGAATTGAAGCTGTGAGGGGGAGTCGTGAGTCGTGCTTGGGTAGCTCAGTCGATCCAGCCCGCCTTTGGGAGGGCGATAGAGTAGACGCGCCCGTGGTTTTCGTGTGCGGAACGCGACTTCGCCTTGTTTACATTCTGACTGCCGTTTCTTAAGTGCCGGCTTACCGTCTACGAAACATGGCGAACCGCTACCGTAAATCTACAGTCCGATGTACTTTCTAAAACGATTGTGTCCGGCCCAAAGCACTCGAGGTAGAGCGTTTTCTGCGAGAGGAAGTGAAGATCCCTTCGACCGATATATCGGAATACGTGGATCGTGAACAGCACGGTCTATGTTTAAATCGTTAACGATACGGCGTGCGAACGCATCCTACGTGAGACCAAATAGGGGCTCCTCTTCTGTCACGCTGATGGCAATGTGGGCGCGGTAACAGTCGACCACGCGGGCTTAGGTATGCATAGGATACGCATTTTCGAATTGCCATTCTAACTTCCTCCAGAGGAAGTCGTAGAGGCACTCCTACTATACAGCACAGTCCACGGTCATACTGCGGAGAAATGGATACAGTTTCGGACATATCCGGTCCTAAACGGCGTCCGACAGGTCACCATTGATCTCCGAAGCCACGTCCCGTCTTACTTACAAATCGGCGGATGCTGTGCAATAATTATGTATGTTCGTCAGTCAGGGACCTGTTACGGGTGCGGCAAAGAAGGCCACCTCAGATCCGAAGGACCACTCTTGTCGCAATCTTCGGTGCTACCGGTAACCTAGGCCGCTGCTCTTGCTTCTCCTACCGCTTCGCAACGCTGCCCGGTCGCCACAAACGACGCCACAAACGTGTCCGACCATACCTAGACGGAGAGCGCCACGGCCGGCCATCGACCCCGCTCCGACGGTGCAGAGGCGATCGACCACTGACCCAACCCACGGCAACACGATGGTGATGGACTATCTCATCGTCCCTACGGCGGCCTTCCTGCCAGAGCTACGCGACTCCCTTCCATCGTCGGACACGGAAGGTCCCATAGGGAATCAACGTTCCTCGAAACGTCGTAAGAGAAGGCCCCGCACCGTTTCTGGCCAAGAGGTGACGTTGCAGGTCGAGCATGACGCAACCGTCGTCTCTCACGACGCCCCCGAATCCACTACTGCTGACGAAGACGTTATGAGCGTGGAGATATCCACCGATGTGCCCGCGCCCATCTCCCCGACGCCCAATGCGGACTATTTACTGGACAGAGCATAGCCGAAACTACACCACGAACCACTACATCATCTTCTGCAGACAAAATGGACGATACACCGGTGCCCGTCTCCACGTCGTGGCACGCTGTCGGGGCCGATCCACTAATAATACTCTCCCCCGAATGCCCTGTGGGCGAGCGGGATAACGTTCCACTACCCTTGTGCTGACGCCAGAGTGGACCAGCCTCCAGCAGTCCGTCACCACGCCTACCGGATAGCAAACATCAACACCAACAACATCCGTTCCAGGGTGAAAATCTGCCTTATGAAGGAGATGTTCTGTGCTTCTGATATTTGTTTCGTCTTCCTCCAGGAAGTTGACTGGGCCACTCTCCTGGATATCAATGGCTATACTGCTCACGCCCCAGCGAGTGATCCTATGGGTCGTGGAGTGGCCATCTACGTCCGCCATGGGATTTCTGTCACCGACGTTGCCTTCTCTCCATCAGCTCGGGGCATGGCACTCACTGCCATGGGGACACGCGTCATTAATGTCTACGCTCCTTCAGGCACCGACCAACGACATGAACGGGCCTAGTTTTATTCAGAGGAAATGGCCCCCTGTTTTTAGGGTGATACGACCACTGCCTACTAGGAGGTGATTTTAACTGCGTTCTGGGCCCCAAAGATCAGGTTCCACGCTATACTACCTGCCAATAACTACGTATAGTGGTGCGAGACCTCCTGCTTCACGATACCTGGAAAGTACAACATCGTGACTCTTCTGACCATACCTTTCTTACCAGTCTGTCATTCCGCAAGCCGTCTAGACAGGATATATGCCTCACAGACTCTTAGATCTGTCAAATGTTTTTATTCGAGTCTTTGAACACAGTATCAATTCTATGACGACGACCGGTTTCAGTCAGTAATGAACATCCTCATATCTTTTCTACACCATGCCCTAAAGTGATTAGGCCCTGTAGAAAAGATCTGAGGATGGTCATTACTGACTGAAACCGGTCATCGTCAAAAGAATTGATATTGTGATCAAAGACTGGAATAAAAAGCATTTGACAGCATTGGATCACTGTTCATATATGCCGTTATGTCGTAGCTGGTGATCTTAGATCTGTGATACGGGCTGCTGAACGCTGGCCACTGGCGTTTTCCTACCATTGCGCTTACAATCTACATGGACCACTTCCGCCGTAATCTGTATGGCGCAGCCGTGCGCCATGGAAACTAAATACTTCTCATATGCATGACCTGACTTGTCTCCAACAAGTCACTGAGACATGGACAGACTGCGAACGACGCCTTCCCCGCTACCGCTCGGCATTCACATGGTGGACGGACTGCTCCAAACCAGCGATCGGAGGACACTGACGCCGGCCACAGTGGCCGAGCGGTTCTAGGCGCTTCAGTCCGGAACCGCGCTGCTGCTACGGTTGCAGGTTAGAATGCTGCCTCGGGCATGGATGTGTGTGATGTTCTTAGGTTAGTCAGGCTTAAGTAGTTCTAAGTCTAGGGGAATGATGACTCCAGATGTTAAGCCTCATAGTGCTTAGAGCCATTTGAACCATTTGAGAGCACTGACGAGATACGAGAAGGACTTGGCCGACTGGCGTCGCAACACTGTTGACTTCTATCAAGCGATTCTCCGAGACTGGACACTCATCCGCCAAACCCGGACAACCAGTTGGAACGGGAAAGAACTAAGGCGAGGATAAAAGCGCTGGCACGCCGGAAATTGCAAGGGGTGGTGATTCGGATGCGGCGTCAAGATCATGCGGGTTTGGAAATTCCATCCATGTATCATATAGTGTCCGATGAACAGCGGCGTCGTCGGCAGATCATCAACACTCTGACCACACCTCATAGCCCACAGGTGACCAGTCGGAATGATATCGTTCACGCATTCGTCGAACACTACCGTCGTAATATGGGGAAGGGGGTGTTGATACTGAAACGGACGACACCCTTTTGCATTACTTCACACGCACCCTCCCTCAAACCGAGGCGGATACCCTGATTGTGGCGGTCACACGAGAGGAAGTCAACAACGCAATCGACAAGGGTGCAGTCAACAGACCGCCCGGCATTGACGGCTTACCAATTGTGTTTTATCGTGCCTTCCGGGACCTTATGGCACCGCGGTGGACGACTACGTATAAAGAACTGATGACATCTGACCAAGCTATCCCACCTGCCTTTGTTAAGGGCATAACCTCTTCGGCCCACAAACAATCCCGTGGTTCGATGGTCATGAGTTACAGACCACTCACTCTGCTCAATGCCGATTTCAAGATTTTCTCTCGCTTATTGGCAATGCGTCTCCGAATAATACTCCCTCATATCCTGTCCCCAGAGAAAACAACGCCTGGGAGGACATGTTAACATACAGACTGCCACAGGGGAATGCCGCGACTTAATTGCGATGGCGGCGGCCTGCAGACTCAGTGCAGCGGCCGTCGCTATAGACTTAGATAGCGCCTTCGATAAAGTGACCCATCGTTTCCTTTTTCGGTGGCGAGCCAAATGGGCAACCCCCCTTTGTTCTTCGACAACCTCCAGCGTCTTTACAACAACAGTGCCAGTTCACTTGTCCAAGTGAATGGACGTTTAGCAGGACCGGTATCCGTCTGCGGTTCCAAACGGCAAGGATGCCCCCTCTCTACCCTCATGTATGCCATTGCCCTTGAGCCCCTGATTGGGGGCTTGACAACCAATCTCCCTGGCCTCATCCTTAGCCAACACAAATTTCGCTTCGGGCATTTGCTGATGATCTCCTCCTTCTCATTCTCTCCGGCTCTGAGATTCGAGCAGTCCTCGAATTGATCAAACGTAATGGGGCTGCCACTGGCAATGCCATGAATGTCGCCAAATCTTCTGCAATGTACATTGGATGAGGTCTCCAGGAAGGTGCAGTGGCACACCTGCCACTTTTGCGGACTTTCCGGTACCTGGGAATTACCTTTACCCCCACGGTCTCATGCACAGCGGCAATGGATTTCCGTCGCCTGTTACGCATCATACACTACGACGTCCGCCAGAACCTCCTGCGCCGGCAGGACACACTTCAACGCGTTGACTTTCTTAATCGTTGTGTGGAATCAAAATTGGTCCACATCGCGCAGGTTCTCCCTCTGCCGACGGGGATTGGGCGCAACCTTCAGGCGGCCTTTGTCTATTATCTCGCGGCTTGTTCCACATTTAAAGTTCATTATGAGGCACTTACTCTGCCCCCACTGGATGATGGCCTGGGCTCGTCAACGTCCGTATGCGAGCTGCGGCCTTGTACTTGAGTACCATGAGAGGACAGTGGACCAGACGATGCACATCTTTAAAACACAGCTTGTTTTAGTTCCTCCTTCCTGTTTCTACTTCACTACCGGAGTATGCCGGCCACATCGTTCCTCGTCTGTGTCACATTTCTACCTTTTTCGTCGACTACAATTACATACATACCAGTCTCTCAGATACGCACCCGCCCAGGACTAAGAATTTACTATTGCGCCGTGTTCCCCGGAATGTGATGGAGACCAAACATCCCTCCACCCAGTGACCTGTAGTGTGGAGTAACATCCACCAGCCCTTCCTTCATACAGATGTCCTGGCACTGCACAACATTGGTTTGTCAGATTCCCCTCTTTGTCTTCTTTGCCAGCGACTGGACACTAATAACCATCGTGTGACATGCTCCTCTTCGCAAGATGTCTGGCGCATCGTGCAGCAAATCATTGCCTGCTGTCTCCGAGTGTCACCAGACACAATCTGCCCGCGAATGTATCTATACCCGGAGGACAAACATTTTCCCGCCGCCAAACGTGATAGTCGCTTATCTCTTTCATGAGGGACTTAAATTCCAACTCGACTTCTGGACCTATTTACGAACAGGTCATGCAGCTGTCAAAAACAAGCCACGTTACTGAACATTATTTGCTAACGATCTTCGAGGGCCTTTGTTAGACCTCTACTACGTTGGGGGGTTCCTGGAGCTGAGGGTATCTACCCCTCCTCCCCCCCCCCCCCCCGTCCCACCATGCAGTGTCTGAGCTTAAGCTGCCTGTGATCGATTCTACCTCTGATCTCCGCGGATGGGAGAGTACGTCGTAGATTGCGCGGATTTTATTTCTTTTTTATATATTTTTTTCTCTGTCTCTGATGTATGTTCCACAAATTTTCATAATAATAGTGAATATTACAAAAACAAAATGCAAATAAATAATCAACAACAACGCCTTGCACTTCTATTGATTCCTGTGTCTCCCACTTTCCTATGCTCCACAGGATGGGTGGTGGTGAGGGGGACACTGTGGCCAGGCCTCGGGTTTCAAACCCTCCCCACTTTGCCCCCTGAGCCCCCACCGGGCCACTATCCCTTTTTTTTAAAAAAAAAGTCGGTAGAGCGCTTTCCAGCATAAGGCAAAGGTCACGAGTTCTAGTCTCGGTCTGGGACACAGTTTTAATCTGTGAGGAAGTTTCATATCAGCGCACAATCCACTACAGAGTGAAAATTTTATTCTGGATAATCTTCTTCTAATCACTGCTTATGTTAATTTCGTTAGTGTAGTATAGCAATGGTAGGTCTCAGGATCTGGAAAACGGGACATGTTAAGCTATAAGACTTCACTCACCTATTCTCTCAATTAATACTACGTTACTATTTTGAATTTGGACGAAGTAAAAATAAAGAGCTCGTACGAAACAAGGCTAACTTTAACGGTCTTTTCATTTCCTTATTATCTGTGCAGCGCTTGAATATTAATCCGAGTTCAATAGTTAAGAGAAAGGTTGTGAGTTCCTGATTTATTGCGTTAAATTGATGTGGAGAAAATATTCCAGTTTTAGTTATTCACGTGACATGTAGATGAAAATAAACAGTCAGCTTGAAGTCTACATACCAGTAAAGGCCTCACAGGTATCTCGTCTTTTAGACATATCTGAAGGAAATGAAAGAATGTTAAGAATACCATTTTGTAATACACTCATAGTTGTTAGATCGTAGCTCGTGTATAATAGGGGCGGAATTGTAATGGCTCTGTGCACTATGCGACTTAACTTCTCAGGTCATCAGTCGCCTAGAACTTAGAACTAATTAAACCTAACTACCCTAAGGACATCACACACATCCATGCCCGAGGCAGGATTCGAACCTGCGACCGTAGCGGTCGCCCGGCTCCAGACTGCAGCGCCTAGAACCGCACGGCCACTCTGGCCGGCTGGAATTGTAATGTTTCAAGTACTTACTGAGGATATCTTTTTATACTGGAAGGCTTTGTTAGGTTATTCACAAGTAGAAGCTGATGCTTCGTTTACGATTCACTGTACAACCAGTCATTGCACAGCAGGAACAATAATTTTGTAACACATCGCTTTTTTATTGTTCTAAAGGGATTTTGAAAATTGATACTAAAGATACCTGTTTTTTAAACGTTTTCTAACACTGAGTTCACATATTACATAATTCAGTATAACGGTATTAGCAAGACTGTTGATGTAGTCTATAGCAGATTTATGCTGGGGTCAATATGACGTGCCGGACAACGAAAAAGCTATGGCAGACTTAAGTTTAGCAAATTTTACGTATCATTGCCTTGAAAATGCTCAGTTGTTGATGCATAAAACAGGTGACTAATGTTTAGATGATCATAGCCCCTTACTGAAAAACACCTTACCTATTTTCTGTATTACATTAAAAGAATTTTCGTAAATTTGATGTCTCATATGTTAGATGAAAGGAATAGACCTAGAGCGATAGTTAACCACTAGTCAAGATGATTGCCCCAAATATCCGTAAATAGTCCAATATGTCTGTTGGGGGACTTACTACCTGGATGATATGTATCTAAGTGTTTGAACAGATTAGTTCTAAAGCTTTCTCCGGCCGTCTGCATACCTATAATTTCATTAGTAACTTCATTTTTATTTTTTATCCTGAATTATAATGATATATTAAATTCAAATGTGAACTATAGCGCCTTATCCGTCGTTGATTCAGTTAGCATAATGTTGTATTGTTATGATGGTCGATACAAAATATCAGATTGCGATTAATAAAGTCTTGCTATTATTCTAAATTGTTCCATTACTCCTGTTAGTGAACATTTCACTGAGGGAACTGTAAACATAAAATGTTTGGTATCAAACAGTGTTCCGGCGAGTGATTATTCTCATCATTGCATTAATTAAATTGCTTAATCTTGGACATTTATCCCACAATATGCAAACTTTATCCCCAGCAAAAGACACACCTAAAGAAATATAATCTTCACAAAAAAGGAAACGCTACACTCGTTAACTAAGAGTTCAACAAGTAGGAACACTATGAAGTTGAAAAATCTTTTCAGTTTTGATCGACTCATTTATCCCACTAATCAGGCAAACAACCTATCATAATGTAGGTCTTCGTAAAATGTCGAGTGCGCAATATGTCATGACAAAGTTAAATTTTGGCGTCGTTTACAGTCCTCTAACGAGTGATACGGAAAAATAATATAAACATTAAAAATGAGACGTTTTTGGCGTGGACTTAATTTCAGAACATGCCTTACGTATCGACAGAAAATGGAAAACTGCTTTCAAAACCGACTATTGTAAACCTAATTGATTGAAGACAAGCCAAAGCATCTAGAGAGGTCCGTTACTTTCTTGATCAAATGGTGACACTGCCGTAAGAGTTAACCATAGAATGCTCTAAGTTGTGCCCTGAGACCTAAAAAAAAAAGTACGAACGTTTCGGGTTTTGGCTAAGCAACAAGTTCCTCCACCGTTGTTACATAAGCTCTTGCATATCGGATACGAAACTGCTTGATGCTCTCTCCTGATCAATATTCCATCAAACGGCGGTGCAGACTGTAACAAGACACTAAGACGGAGAGAGTAGTAGGGATACATGACCGTTCTCTTCCTCTTCTATTAAGGAGACACGTAACTTCTAGTATTTCGTTCATGTGTCAAATACCTTTCATAACGACCGACACAGAGAATACGAGTTCCATGAACGTGCACTTAACGTAGGAAGTCAAAACATTGTGCAGTTACTGTGAGATTGGAAGAAATGTTAGCAATAGTCAACAAAACGTACCTGTACTAAAACACAAGCCGGCCGGTGTGGCGGAGCGGTTCTAGGTGCTTCAGTCTGTAACCGCGCGATCGTTACGGTCGCAGGTTCGAATCCTGCCTCGGGCATGGATGTGTGTGATGTCCTTAGGTTAGTTAGGTTTAAGTAGTTCTAAGTTCTAGGGCACTGATGACCTCAGCTGTTAAGTCCCATAGTGCTCAGGGCCATTTGAACTATAACACATTTTGAGAATACGGCCTCTACTGGTTTATTCTCTTTTGAACCTTTCCTTTTGACATATGCAGACAATTTCATAGTCTAATTGAAGCACGACTTTTGCAACTTGTGCAGTTGTGGTGGAAGGAGTACATGCGAATTAGCTGCAAACAACTCGGCACTAATCCTGTGCTATTTGACCACGAGGGAAGAATGTTGGATTACCATTATCCAGTTTTGTTTAGAAGGGCTGCCTTACTCATTAGTATATTGAATACTGCCTTTACCTTTTCATCACTATATACGTACGACATAACTGGTAGCCATTAAGTTCAGTAATTCATGGCAATATTCACAATTATTCTCAGGTAAATCCACATCGTTTCGTAGTGAGAAGAGACTATCTTTAACAATAAAAATTCTAATATATAGTAAGTAAATGTGGTCCTGCCTGAGCAACCACAATTTTTCTTGTTTTAGAACCCAAAAACATTTCTACATATTCAGTGGGTCTATTTTTGCTCTGTTAAATAACACATACAAAATTTTACCTTTATAGTACATAACAGTTTCTAAGGTCACAGTATTTACGTACTGACATAAATATTAAACTGAACTTCGTCCGAACAGGACTCGGAAAGCCCGTGGGCACTGACCGAACGCCATATCATCCTCTGCCGATAGGCGTCCCTGGATGCGGATTGGAGGGCATGTAGTGAACACACCGCTCTCGCGACAGTTGTCAGCTTTCGTGACCGCAGCCGCTGCTTCTCAATCAAGTAACTCCTCCGTTAGGTCACAAGGGCTGAGTGGACCCTGCTTGCCAACAGTGCTGGGCAGATCCAGACGGTCATCCATCCTAGTGCTGGCCAACTCTGATAGCGCTTAACTTCAAACCTTTGCGTTAGTATTATATACTGGTGTTCATGTGGCTGTCCGATATTTGTAGCACAGCTATAACTGCTGCCTTCCTGTACGTCATCTGCAATTAACAAGCATTTTCAGTGTTTTGCTCCGTAATTTGCCAAATTTTAGGTCTAATATGAATTCATCGACATCTTATTGCTTCTATTTTTTTTCTTTTTATAGCATTACTGCCATATTATGTTGTATTGTAAACAAAGTTTAACTTTTTTACTCTTTGACAAGCGTCTTTAAGTTACAGTACTAGTTTTCGAAAAATCTGTCGAAGTAGATGCTGATCGTGAATATCTTTTGTGAACTGGAAAGTGTGGAGGCCAGGGCGGTTTATGTGTATAACTGCATGTGCTTACTTTCTTAGATGCCGCGTTATCATGCTTCTACAGGGCGGCTAAGTGCAGTTTTCTAACACACTGTTTACATAATGTTCAAATGTTTCGTCGTCTGTTTCTACATGTTCTGGGCTGGAGCTCTGAAAAAAAAAAAAAAAAAAATGGAAAGGAGCGTATGGCATCGTTGGCCGGGAGGCCCCTATTCGGGGAAGTTCGGTCGCCAAGTGCAAGTCTTATTTCATTCGACGCCACATTGGGCGACTAGCGCACCGGTGATGAGGATAACACAACATCCAGTCCACGAGCAGAGAAAATCTGGAAGCCGGCTGGGAATCGAACCCGGGCCTGTTTACATGGGAGGCGAGCACGTTACCACCGAGGTAAGCATGCGGACTGGAGTTTTGAATTTTGCTGTGTCATTGGTCTCTAGGGGTGTGTGTCTTGTGTGTGTGTGTGTGTGTGTGTGTGTGTGTGTGTGTGTGTGTGTGTGTGTGTGTGGTGTTGATCTTCTGATAATTCCTCTAGAGCTGAGAACAGGGTTCCATTGCGTAGTGCTGTATATTCATTCATTACTTATTTTCCTTTTACTATGGCTTTCTGTATACTCTAATTTTCTTGTATTATTAGGTTCTTTGGAGGACTGTTGCTGCATTTAATAATTTTTAAGTCTGTGTTCGTGTGTGTTGGTCTGTGTTTCATGTCCATGAGATGACCAGCAAATGTGGAATGACTGCTGTTACTCTTAAGGGCCCTCCTGTATTCGATGCAATGTTTATTCATGTCGTCCCTAGAGTGTGTGGTTAGCACACTGGACTCGCATTCGGGAGGACGACGGTTCAATCCCGCCTCCGGCCATCCTGATTTAGATTTTCCGTGATTTCCCTAAATCGCTCCAGGCAAATGCCGGGATGGTTCCTTTGAAAGGGCATGGCCGACTTCCTTCCCTAATCCGATGAGACCGATGACCTCGCTGTTTGGTCTCTTCCCCCAACCATCCCAACCCCTTGAGTGTGTTAGGCACGTGTGGATGTCATTATGTTGATTAACTGGTCTTCTGTAACTGTACTCAATACATACAGCAACGAAACATTTTACAAGCTCATATTGCGTTGCGTCTCTTCTGTGCCAATATCTTCCTTGGATACGTCGGCGTCAGTAGAATCGAACAGCAATCTGCAGTTGTTTTACGCTATGTCCTTTGCAGTGCCTCCATTCCGTCATAGAATGCTGGGGTATTTGATTTCTCCAATCCACTACAGCCTTATTGATAAGCTCCTCCAAGGATTCAGAAGACGACTGTTCGAAGACCACAAGACAATCAAAAGAAATGACAAAGATCAGTTGATAGAACATATCAATCAGTAATACGCTCCGTGATGTAGTTGCACTAGGAGGCAGGCGTGTCAGAATATGTACAGGGCGATTCCGTGATGGTGTTACAAACTCTCAGGATGATGGAGAAGGGTAAACGAATCAATTTCATATGTTTACCTTCGGTTATTTCCGGTGCGGAAATAACCGAGTCCAATGTTATAAGCGGAAATCATTCTGATACCTCTGAGAATGGACATCTACTACTGATAGCTCAGTGGCTTCCATATTTTGGGAAGAGGTAGTACGGATCAAAACAAGGGAGATACGTCCGGTGACCATGGGCTCTAAAAAAGATGCATACCTTAAGAGCTATGAGCACTTCATCTTTGCTACTGTGATACACACCTCTTCTGCTGGACAAGTTCTCATAGCTCTTAAGGTTGGTATTTTAGAGCCCATGTGTACTGGACAGATTAACAACTTACCCTCCTCCATCAGTGCCAACGGCCTTGCCGCAGTGGTTACACCGGCTCCCGTCAGGTCACCGAAGTTAAGCGCTGCCGGACTGGACTAGTATTTAGGTGGATGTCCATCCGATCTACCGAGCGCTGTTGGCAAGTGGGGTGCACTCAGCACTCAGCCCTTGTGAGACAAACTGAGAAGCTGCTTGATTCAGAAGTTGCGGTTCCAGTCTCGTAAACTGACATATGGCTGGGAGCGCGGAGTACTGCCACATGCCCCTTCACATCCGCATCCAGTGAGGCCTGACGGCTCAGGATGGCACGGCGGCCTGTCGGTACCGTTGTTTTCTCCTTCATTTCCTGAAACTTTGCAGCGTCATCACAGAATCACCCTGTAGATACATATTGCTGTATCGAAGAAGATCGCGGGTGCAGACAGCCAGCACAATGAACAGAGTTCCAAAGCGGGCTGTTGTTGCGCCTTCGCAGGCAATTCGTGTTAGCGATTTCAGGGACGCACAACTGCTGCTGACGTTTGCCTCTCCGCAAACGGTGCCCACATTGTGCATCTTCAATGTCAGTCACAAACTTGGAATGATGCTCTATCCGTGATATGACTATTTCCTGTAGTATTCGTGCAGTCATCTTCTGGAACCCCATGCCCCATAGAAAATGACTCGTGTGCTCTATTCGTCCAACGATTATTGTCGAGCTGGACTTTCCTTATTACAGCAATAGTTTACAACCCAGGACAGGACGTGCCATATCGAAGTCAGTTCTTGTATCGGATGAAAAAAGTTCGAAAACACATACAGCTGCATGAAACACTAAGAACTATGGTACGTGGACGACTTCAAGTTTTTACCATGTTTCTTATTTCGAATTTGCAGTTTAACTTTGATATACGTAAAATATACGAGGAACATATTTACTCAAACAGACGAAGATGAGTTATTCGCGATTTGGCATGGGATCAAAAAAATGGTTCAAATGGCTCTCAGCACTATGGGACTTAACATCTGTGGTCATCAGTCCTACAACTTAGAACTATTTAAACCTAACTAACCTAAGGACTTCACACACATGCATGCCCGAGGCAGGATTCGAACCTGCGACCGTAGCGGTCACGCGGTTACAGACTGAAGCGCCTAGAACCGCACGGCCACACCGGCCGGCGGCATGGGATCCATTCTCTTACTGTTATATTAACGCTCCCATCGAGTGCGTGGTAAAGGAAAGACGTTATTGCGTCCTCTTTGTATTCTCAGATTAGTGATACGACTTGCCCATGTGCCTATCGGAATGCGTGAGTGTTGCCTGTCTCTCCAAAGGGCGAGATTTGATTTCGTTCTTTATTTGATTGTGGAAAGGGCAAAATTGAAAGTTTAATGTTTAAGAATACCGAAACTGAACACTTCTTGACATACCACGCAGGGATGACGCCTGTGCAGTGTTGTAGTGATACTACACTACTGGCCATAAAAATTGCTACACCAAGAAGAAATGCAGATGATAAACGGGTATCCATTGGACAAATATATTATACTAGATCTGACATGTGATTACATTTTCACGCAATTTCGGTGCATAGATCCTGAGAAATCAGTACCCAGAACAACCACCTCTGGCCGTAATAACGGCCTTGATACCCCTGGGCATTGAGTCAAAGACAGCTTGGATGGCGTGTACAGGTACAGTAGTGACTGGACTATTGTGACGAGCCAGTTGCTCGGCCACCATTGACCAGACGTTTTCAGTTGGTGAGAGATCTGGAGAAAGTGCTGGCCAGGGCAGAAGTCGAACATTTTCTGTATCCAGAAAGGCGCGTACAGGACCTGCAACATGCGGTCGTGCATTATCCTGCTGAAATGTAGGGTTTCGCAGAGATCGAATGAAGGTTAGAGCCACGGTTCGTGACACATCTGAAAGGTAACGCCCACTGTTAAAAGTGCTGTCAATGCGAACAAGAGGTGACCGAGATGTGTAACCGTTGTCTTGCAAACGTCCCCATCTGTTGACTCAGGGATGGAGACGTGGCTGCATGAACCGTTACAGCCATGCGGATAAGATGGTCTGACGGAGGAGATAGAGAAGATCCAAAGAAGAGCGGCGCGTTTCGTCACAGGGTTATTTGGTAACCGTGATATCGTTACGGAGATGTTTAATAAACTCAAGTGGCAGTCTCTGCAAGAGAGGCGCTCTGCATCGCGGTGTAGCTTGCTCGACAGGTTTCGAGAGGGTGCGTTTCTGGATGAGGTATCGAATATATTGCTTCCCCCTACTTATACTTCCCGAGGAGATCACGAATGTAAAATTAGAGAGATTAGAGCGCGCACGGAGGCTTTCAGACAGTCGTTCTTCCCGCGAACCATACGCGACTGGAACAGGAAAGGGAGGTAATGACAGTGGCACGTAAAGTGCCCTCCGCCACACACCGTTGGGTGGCTTGCGGAGTATCAATGTAGATGTAGATGTAGATCTCGACTGCTAGTGATACGAGGCCGCTGGAATCCAGCATGGCGCTCCGTATGACCCTCCTGAACCCACCGATTCCATATTCTGCTAACAGTCATTGGATCTCGACCATCGCGAGCAGCAATGTCGCAATAAGATAAACCGAAATCGCGATAGACTACAATCTGATAAAGTCGGAAACGTGATGGTACGCATTTCTTCTCCTTATACGAGGCATCTCAACAACGTTTCACCAGGTAACGCCGATCAACTGCTGTTTGTGTATGAGAAATCGGTTGGAAACTTTCCTCATGTCAGCACGTTTTAGCTGCCGCCACCGGCGCCAACCTTGTGTGAATGCTCTGAAAAGCTAATCATTTGCAGATCACAGCATCTTCTTCCTGTCGGTTAAATTTCACGTCTGTAGCACGTCATCTTCGTGGTGTATCAATTTTAATGGCCGGTAGTGTAGCTGCAGCGGAAATGTTGACGTCAAGAATATCGATCTTTATGTATGGCTTTTAACAGAACCCGTGCAGTACGTGTTTCTTTCCGAGGAATAGACTGGAGTAACTTATCTTTGTTTTGGACGGTACGCAACCTACGGACATACGTATAAACTTGATAAGGATATTCAGGGTCTCTCTGCCAAGAGTCACAGGGCGCACTTTCTCTGGAGTTTCGACAGATATTTCCACTTTCGTTTCTGCATTGTGTAGCTGTAGTCAACTGTAGTCAACACAAATACATGCCGTACATCACGTCTTTTATGCGACTCCCACTATCGACAGAAAGAGTCAGCGCGGCCGCTCCGGTCGCAGGTTCGAATCCTGCCTCGGGCATGGATGTGTGTGATGTCCTTAGGTTAGTTAGGTTTAAGTAGTTCTAAGTCTAGGGGACTGATGACCTCTGATGTTAAGTCCCATAGTGCTCAGAGCCATTTGAAGGAAGTGCCAGTTTGTTTTCCCGGTACATACAAAATGAATTTTAGAGCGATACTTTACGCGGCCATTGGATATAGTGGTCCCAAAGTAGTGTAATGCGATATTCGGACTATCAGTATGTATTAACAAGGACAATGATACATGAAGATAACCAGTATTCAATAAGCGCCAGCACTACCCAGCCACGAGTTTACTGCTACCGTTTTGCAGCAGCCCTGCACTGCCGCTGCTGGGGTACTGTTTTTTTTTTTAGTGTTTTGCTGTCCCTGTTAATACACACAGATAAAGCAAATATCGCATTAGACTATAAAGGGGCACGTAAAAATCCGCTTTGAAAATGATTTCGTTTGTAACGGGAAACAAACTAACGCTTTCCATTGACAATGGAAGTTATATGGAAGACCTGATGATCAATATTTGTTTGGCTTAGCTCCAGCTACATGTGGCAAAAGCGAATCTGCCTGTATCTGCCGAAACATGAGAGAAAATGCACCTGACGGCTCTTAGGAGAGACACCAGGTATAAAAGGCGTGTGACTTCATTTAAATATTTACGTCATGGCCGCATTTTAGTTGAAAATAATTCACGTGAACTACATCCAAAACGGCAGTCAGAGGTGAAAATCTCGAGAAAAAGTGTAGTATAGTATTTGTTAATCATTACTAAAGTTGTATGAAGTAGATGACAGCAAAGCAAGTTCAGAATACGGTGCCTCATATGCGGAAGCTTAGTGAAAAGTAAATTGGTTGAATTCGGACCGAACGAAAGAGCAAAAATGAATGTCTCAAACATTTTAAAAAGAATTTAACAAGTCCTTTGCATCGATTCGCTCCACACTAAAAAATACAAAGATGTGGCTTTTATTTTCAAAGCTGAGTCGAGCAAAACAGTAATTTCGAGATTCAATCCAAGTATTTTGAATCATGTTGGAAGGAAAAAAAAGCTGAGAGAAAGTTTTGATTGAGAAAAAAAAAAATGGGTCAGTTTACCTTGCCCCCTGAGATGTTTCGACAAAGTGAACCCTGAGAGATTTCTAATGGGATGCTTGGAACATCCACCTTACTGTCGGATTTTGTCCTATCCTACACCAGAAAACTTTCACTCAACAGCTATCGCGTACTCTCACCATCACTGAACTGTAAGATTGGCCATTTTCTGTACTGAAAATGAGATCGCTTAATACAGAAAGTTTTGATCAACATGTCCCACTGACTTGGAAATACTGCGGTGCCGGTTTGATAGCGTTAGGGCAACATTTCTATGGTGCAGCACCTTACATTACCGTCATTGTATCTGGAAAATGAAAGAGTTCAAGAGAGAGATTATCGTAGTTATGAACTGACCTCCACAGAGGCTCCATTGTACAATAAGTTGTTATCTGTAATAATAATATTGACGAGGCAAAAGCAGTTTGCCCCTTGCCTTTATACACTGAAGAGACAAAACATTCCAACTGCCCACGCTGAAGTTGAATATCGGGCTCCGCATCAGGCGCCACTACCTGTTTCCTGTGGGCACGGGATAAATAAGATTGGACCGTGGGCCAATGTAAACGTGGCCTCCTGTCTTATGAATCACGTCTCTTGTTGCGTCGGATCGAAAACGTGTCCTCATGAAGACTAATGGCTTCTCGAAACGTGCACCGCATTACGTAGGTACGCGGACAGCATTATTCTGTAAAGGATATTCACCTGGGCTACTGTGGGACAAGTTGCAGTAATCGAAGGCAACATGTCAGCTGTGCATTACCAGCACCTGAAAGTTATTGGAGACCATCTACATCTCTTCACGTAAGATGTCTTCTTCGGCGGTGATGGAACCTTCCAACGGCACAATCGTCCTTGTTACTAGGAGCTAATCATTCTGAGGTAATTTAAGACGTCGTCTATCAAATTCGCCTGATATGAACGCAATGTGTAGACAAACCTCATCTTCTTAGACTTACATCTCCTGCGATTTCCGTTTGACGATATACTTTGAGAACAAACAAAGACTACATCACTTTGACGAAATACAGAACTCAAATCTATTTATTAATGGAAATGCAATGGCAGTTGTCATATACAGGGTGAAAAGTATTTAAACCGACAAACTCTGGGAGGTTGTAGGGGACATCAAAACAAATATTTTTCCCTATGAGGATTATTTAAACCGGTGGAGGCAGTATTAGCTCTTCAGTTGTTAGAGGCCGTATTACGATCTTCAGTTGTTAGAAGGCGTATTACGATTTTCAGTTGTAGGCAACTGCTGTCCACCAGAGTAGTAGTGCATTGTCTTTGTTTACTAATGGAGCGATACACCTGGAGTGAGTACACTGATATGGTTGTGACGTACTACCGTTATGATGCGGAATACGGCGGTATCCCACACCATACGACTTGTACTGTTGTGTATCAACGTCTGCGTGAGACCGGGTCATTTGGCCGATTACCTGGACAGGGACGCCGTCACACGGTAAGAACGCTGCAATTTGAGGAAGCTGTCTTGCAGCATGTGGAGCGGGATCCTTCAATCAGCACTCGTGCAATTGCACGTAACATGGGGACGAATCAGACGAACGTAAGAACAGTCCTTCGAGAGCAATTGTTACGTCCATTTCACTTACAGCGTGTCCACAACCTGGAACCAGTTAATTACCCACCCAGAGCACAATTTTCCCAGTGGTACCTGGACAGTGTGAAATGCATCCTACATTTCCATCCTATGTGTTGTTTACCGATGAAGCAACGTTTGGGCGTGATGGAGTCTTCAACATGCATAATTCGCATGTTTGGAGTGAGGATAACCCACATGCCACAGTTACTAGCGCTCATCAAGTGCGGTTCTTTGTTAATGTGTGGGTCGGTGTTGTTGGGGACTGTTTAATTGGGCCGTGTCTGCTACCTAGGCCATTAAATGGCAGGCACTATTACAATTTTCTCGCCAGAGCATTGCCAGAATTGCTGGAAGACGCCCCGTTCCCTACAAGACAACGTTTGTGGTTCCAACATGACGGGGCGCCGGCACATTTCAGTCGTCGTGTGCGTCGATTCTTGGACCGACGGTTCCCAGAAACGTAAATTGGCAGAGGTAGTCCTGTACCAGGGCCTGCTCGATCTCCAGATATGTCCCCTCTGGACTTTTTTGTATGGGGAGAGATGCGCAACCTTGTTTACGCAACTCCTGTTGCATCAGAAGAGGATCTGGTTGCCCGGATAGTAGCAGCAGCAGGAGCAATTCAGGACACTCTGGGGTTTTTGCCCGTGTCAGACAGAACATGATGCGACGGTGTAACCTTTGTTTACATGTCAATAGAGGTATTTTTGAAAATCTACTGTAATTGAAATTGGGTTGTGTTAATATGTTGTCTCTTGGTTATAAAAAATGGAAAAGTGTTCGTTGGTTTAATTAATTTGCCGCCAGAGAAATCTTCCTCTACCGGTTTAAATTCTCCTCATAGGAAAAAATGAATTAGGGAAAAATATTTGTTTTGATGTCCGCTACAACCTCCCAGAGTTTGTCGGTTTAAATACTTTTCACCTTGTATATAAAAATTATCCCACAACTACTACCACGTGCCAAAATTACACTCTGAGATAACTGAAGCAGAAAGAAGCATTATTTACGTCCTAACCAGGCCATGGCTCGCACCGAAGTGGCGCTTTTCGTCTCTTTGTTTGCTGTGCTTGTTAAAAGGCATTGTTGATGTTAGCGACAAATTTTATATCTTAGGATATGTACAACAATTATATTAAAAAGTACTTACAGTGGAACACATCTGGAATGCTGTCGGGCGCCAGCTTTGCGCCCATAAACCATAAGCCCATAATTTACGCGAACTGATGACCTATGCGTAGACATCTGGTGTTACTTACCTACCAAGGTCTTGTCGATTCCAAACCACGCAGCATCCTGCTGCATTGTGCTCCAAAGGTGGACCAACACGCAGCTGAATAGGTAGTCACAACGTTAGTTTAAATAGAATTAACTTTAAATACCTTTTTTTATCAATTCAATACTTGTCACCCTTTTTGAACTAGGTACAGGCGATAGTTCGACCAAAGTCATAACGGCTGTGGAGCCGCGCTACGCAATGCAGTTGAGGCCACTAACGACGGCGGATTACATTACTCGATGCGACCGAACATGCGGTGCCGCTGTCACACTGATTGGGTACACGAAGCGCGCCATGTAGGCGCCGTGTGTTCGAACAGCGGCTGACCAGATGAGCCGCTGTCAATACCCGCGGCCGCTCACCACGCACCACGCAGCGCAGACCGCCAACACCTGCTGCCGCTCTCCGCCGTGTCCGGACGTCGTCCTTATGACCAGCAGCGAACAACATAGGGAGGGTTGGGGCGGGGAAACGCCATGTCCCAAGACAGAGCGATTAAATGTCTACAGAACTGTTCTTACTTATTCAAACATAGGCTATATCCACAAACTACAACTGTCAACAGCTAATATTTATTTCTATTCATTGACGGAATATGAAACTATAAGTATACTGCCGCTAACGTAATACTACACTGAAGAGCCATAGAAACTGGTACACCTGCCTAATATCGTGAAGGGCACCCGCGAACATGCAGAAGTACCGCAACACGACTTGGCAGGGACTCGTCTGAGGTACTGCTGGAGGGAACTGACACCATGCATCCTGCAGGGCTGTACATAAATCAGTAAGAGGTGTTAGAGGCCTCTTTTGAATAACACGGTGCAAGGCATCCCAGATATGCTCAGCTGTGTTCATATCTAGGGAGTTTGGTGGCCAGCGGAAGTGTTAAAAAACTCAGAAGAATGTTCCTGGACCCACTCTGCAGCAATTCTGGACCTGTGGGGTGTCTTTTTGTCCTGCTGGAATTGCCAAAGTCCGTCGGAATGCACAATGGACATGAATGGATGCAGGTGACCAAACAGGATGCTTACGTACGTGTCATTTGTCAGACTGGTACCTAGACGTATGAAGGGTCCCATATCACTCCAACCGCACACGCCCCGCACCGTTAGAGAGCTTGAACAGTCCCCTGCTGACATGCAGGGTCCATGGGTTCATGAGGTTGTCTCCATACCTGTACACGTCCATCCCCTCGATACAATTTGAAACGAGACTTGTCCAACCAGGCAACATGTTCCCAGTCATCAACAGTCCAATGTCGGTGTTGATGAGCCTAGGCGGGGCGTAAAGCTTTGTGTCGTGCAGTCATCAAGGGTACACGAGTCGGCCTTCAGCTCCGAAAGCCCGTATCGATGATATTTCGTTGAATGGTTCGCACGCTAACACTTGCTGATGCCCCAGCACTAAAATCTGCAGCACTTTGCGGAAGGGTTGCGCTTCTGTCATGCTGAACGATTCTCTTCAATCTCGTTGGTCCCGTTCTTGCATGATCTTTTTCCGGCCGCAGCGAATTCGGAGTTTTGCCGGATTTCTGATATTCATGGTACACTCGTAAAATTGTCATACTGGAAGATCCCCACTTCATCGCTATCTCGTAGATGCTGTTTCTCATCGCACGTCTGCCGACTGTAACACCACGTTCAAACTCACTTAAGTCTTGATAACCTGCCACTGTAGCAGCAGTAACCGATCTAACAACTGCACCAGACTCTTGCTGTCTTATATAGGTGTGGCCGGCCGCAGCCTGTTTACATACCTCTGTATTTGAATACCAGTTTCTTCATCGCTTCAGTGTACTTGCCAACACTTTAACCGTCACTGCTGTTAAGAGTACGCCCAGTATCACGACCAATTACATCTACTCCCATTAGTCTCTCTCATATCACTGTTGTACACTGTCTCTACTAGACTGTCGGCTTTTGGCTCATCACTCACGTGACCAGTTGGATGCGGTCCGCCACGAATTCGTCTCCCGTCGTATCAAACGGTTCAAATGGCTCTGAGCACTATGAGACTTGACTTCTGAGGTGATCAATCCCCTAGAACTTAGAATTGCTTAAACCTAACTAACCTAAGGATATCACACACATCCATACTGGAGGCAGGATTCGAACCTGCGACCGCAGCGGTCGCGCGGTTCCAGACTGTAGCGCCTAGAATCGCACGGCCATCCCGGCCGGCTAGTCGTATCATCTTCGTTTCAGAATAGCACCTGTTACCATCATCCTGAATTATCTGTTAAATGTATTCCAATCTGTCTTGCCCTCAAGTTTTTACCGTCCACTTTCCATTTAGCACCATTAAAGCTATTCCCTGATGTCTTAACAGATTTCCTATCATCCTGTATTGTCTTCTTGTAAGAGTATTCCTTAAGTTAACTTAATTCTAAACTTCTTTCTATAGCACGACAACTCAAAGATTTCCATTCTTTTATTTTCCGCTGTTTAAGCTGTTCATGATTGACTTTAATCCATTATTGCGGTGTACATTTAAAAATTATTTTCCTAAATTAACGCCTATATTTGGTAATGGTAAATATCTCTGGGCCAAAATTGTTCTCTTTATGTGTTCTATTTGGCTTTTTGTGTTCTGCTTGCTCCATACCTAATGTGTTATATGGCAGCAGAATATCTTCACTTTGTCTTCTTCGTAGCCCTCGGTTTAGATGTTTACCGCTAATCCCATTACTAGTACTTCTCATTACTTTATCTTTCTTCACAGAACTGAAAACTAGCACTCGCAGCAGTGCAGTAGTCACTGCACGGACTGTCATTTAACAAATGTGCAACTAAAAGTTCTCTGTTTGTACTCATGGAGTTTGTTATTTGTGGGTACATACGTGCTACAGAGTGCAGAAAGTGTATCCGCACTTACATGATTCCTGCAAGGAAGACTCCGTTTAATCTAAGGATCTTCTTGATCCGGACACAGAAGAATATCACATGAGTGCAACCTCCTGGCTGATACGGAAATTGTCATATGTAGGACATTCTCTGATCCTATGCAACGTCGCTGCAGGTGTGACAACAGATTGCGGGCATTGAAATAACTACGAAATGGTGAGATGAGGTGGCCCTCAACTACATACCCTCCGACTCAACGTTGAAATATTAGAAGTTTTGGCTGGTTTCGTTGTCTAGGGGCTGGGATACGTAGTTGCCACATTACAAGCCAAATACTGCTGAGTCTACAGTATACAATATGAATATACACATGAATCGAATGGTCGAAGGCTCTCATCACAAAGCACCGTCCTCGTCACAGTGTCTACATGGAATTCCCAGCCACGCGGCCGCTGGACCCCACTTGCTCCGGCCATCGTCCGGCACCACGTGTTTGGCCTCCCCAGCTGCCCGTGCCCGCCGAGCGTCCTGTGCGGCCGTCCCAAAAATGGGTCAAATGGCTCTGAGCACTATGGGACTCAACTGCTGAGGTCATTAGTCCCCTAGAACTTAGAACTAGTTAAACCTAACTAACCTAAGGACATCACAAACATCCATGCCCGAGGCAGGATTCGAACCTGCGACCGTAGCGGTCTTGCGGTTCCAGACTGCAGCGCCTTTAACCGCACGGCCACTTCGGCCGGCCGCGGCCGTCCCAACTCCGAACATATAGTACAGTATTTCCAGGGCGCCACAACTCACCCGTTACCTCACAAAATAATATGCAATATGCTGTAACTGCAACAGTTGCTCCAGCACTAGCTCCACTCCTGGTGATTGCGACTAGGTTTTATAATAGTCAAATCCTCTAGGCAGTCCTCACCACATTTATTCTGCCGTAACCATGGAAAGTTCTCCCCAGTTCGTTGTTGGTCATAAATACCTGAGACATTAGTAATGACGGGAGTAAGACCCATTTCCTGCTAGTCAGTCCTTGCAGGGGGCGACCGCATTATTGAGTAAAGCCTTTGAAAATATAGGGTGAATTCTTTTTCATCTGTTGCTTACCCTAACCTCTCAGCCGCAAGGGAGCATTTACGGAGCTTAGCACGTGTCTCAGCGGACAAGGAAAGCGAAAGGTCAGATGCGCCATGAAGCATGCCGTCTCACTTCACATCCTTCGCAGAGTCCGGCGCTTGAGTGGAGGATAGTAAAACTGCCTGCACAAAGACAGTCGCCCAGGCCTAGGCACGGACATGCACCGCTGACGGCGCTCTTCCTGCCGATGCTGCGACCGTCGCCAGCTCGGTGCTCTTCCATGAGCCGAGCTCCGACGCCATCTGTGCAGCCAGACTCAAATGCTGACTGGCAGTGCCAACGTAGTCTCCGAACCGCCGACATCACCGTGTTTCAGAGCGTTGACAGCGAGGGCACGGTAGCCCGGCTCTTGACATCGTTGCCAGTCACCACAAAGTTAACAGCGCTGCGCAACTAGTGGTTGTCACTGATGCAATGCAGGCTATGTTTGCTGGCCGCAATGGCAGCTAAAAGTGCTAAACTAAATGAGCAAGAGGCAAGGTCAGATGAGAAATTAGAAGCACGAAGTTGATAACTGTCTTCTGAATTAGCTACAAGGTTTGATCAGTGATCGCAATCTGTAGAACCTTCGTATAAGTAACGCACTGTCTGAAATTCTAAAGTTTGCAGTGTAAAACAGGGCTCAGTATCAGTTTACATTGGTGCATGTTAGACTATATACTCATGCATGTTAAGTTTAGCTAACACACAGGGTTATTACAAATGATTGAAGCGATTTCACAGCTCTACAATTACTTTATTATTTGAGATATTTTCACAATGCTTTGCTCACACATTCAAAAACTCAAAATTTTTTTTTAGGCATTCACAAATGTTCGATATGTGCCGCTTTAGTGATTCGGCAGACATCAAGCCGATGATCAAGTTTCTCCCACACTCGGCGCAGCATGTCCCCATCAATGAGTTCGAAAGCATCGTTGATGCGAGCTCGCAGTTCTGGCACGTTTCTTGGTAGAGGAGGTTTAAACACTGAATCTTTCACATAACCCCACAGAAAGAAATCGCATGGGGAGAGCGTGGAGGCCATGATATGAATTGCTGATCATGATCTCCACCACGACCGATCCATCGGTTTTCCAATCTCCTGTTTAAGAAATGCCGAACATCATGATGCAAGTGCGGTGGAGCACCATCCTGTTGAAAGATGAAGTCGGCGCTGTCGGTCTCCAGTTGTGGCATGAGCCAATTTTCCAGCATGTCCAGATACACGTGTCCTGTAACGTTTTTTTTTGCAGAATAAAAAGGGGCCGTAAACTTTAAACCGTGAGATTGCACAAAACACGTTAACTTTTGGTGAATTGCGAATTTGCTGCACGAATGCGTGAGGATTCTCTACCGCCCAGATTCGCACATTGTGTCTGTTCACTTCACCATTAAGAAAAAATGTTGCTTCATCACTGAAAACAAGTTTCGCGCTGAACGCATCCTCTTCCATGAGCTGTTGCAATCGCGCCGAAGATTCAAAGCGTTTGACTTAGTCATCGGGTGTCAGGGCATGTAGCAATTGTAAACGGTAAGGCTTCTGCTTTAGCATTTTCCGTAAGATTTTCCAAACCGTCGGCTGTGGTACGTTTAGCTCCCTGCTTGCTTTATTCGTCGACTTCCGCGGGCTACGCGTGAAACTTGCCCGCACGCGTTCAACCTTTTCTTCGCTCACTGCAGGCCGACCCGTTGATTTCCCATTACAGAGGCATCCAGAAGCTTTAAACTGCGAATACCATCGCCGAATGGAGTTAGCAGTTGGTCGGTCTTTGTTGAACTTCGTCCTGAAGTGTCGTTGCACTGTTATGACTGACTGATGTGAGTGCATTTCAAGCACGACATACGCTTTCTCGGCTCCTGTCGCCATTTTGTCTCACTGCGCTCTCGAGCGCTCTGGCGGCAGAAACCTGAAGTGCGGCTTCAGCCGAACAAAACCTTATGAGTTTTTCTACGTATCTGTAGTGTGTCGTGACCATATGTCAATGAATGGAGCTACAGTGAATTTATGAAATCGCTTCAATCATTTGTGATAGCCCTGCATTTAATTTTTCTTTAGACATGGAAGGAGGTCACTATCAACAAATCTCGAGAAATCGATGTTATGTAGCGCACACATTTACGACTGTGCCCATCAACGGTAAGGCTGCAATGAGAGATTTTGGCAAACGATAGTACTCAAAGAGGAGAATATATTGCCATACGGTAAACAAGCGGAAATGTCTTGTCTATTGCGGCGTACTAGTTATTGCAAATTTTTGCAATGGATTTATGAAATTTTGTCAAAGTCATCGACAGCTGGTGAAATATGAATTAGCGTGAGTGGTTTTGCAGCAAGAAAGTTTTATATTTATACTGAGAATGTGCTTCTTTATAAGATTTTGTCCTGATTTGTCCTCAGTTGCCTGTATCCTAGCCCACTGCTTCAGTGTGCTTTCGGAATTGTAGCAGCACTAGGATGTTAGTGAGAAGACATTGTTGAAATCCCGCTTTTTTATGCCAAAACAAGCAAATTTTAACATGGCAACCAGAGAAATGTAAGCAGTACTCGAAATTCGCTACTAAAGAACGAGCGGTTTTCACGTGACAGCAAGTTTTCGTTGCTACAACTATAGTAAATGGGATGGACCAATGATGACATCGAAAAACTTATAGAACTGTACCGTCGAATACATTGTTTGTGAAAATTGACGTATGTACGTTACACAATCAAGAATGTAAAAAAATAAATAAAAAATAAGGTACACAAAAAGATGGTTGAAACATTACTCCAATAGTGGACATAAGTGTTACCGAAAGTAAGAAAAGTGTCAAGCAAGTGAATAGCTCAAAAACACTCAAGTAGACTACGTTCGCTGATGTGAGTGGAAATCGGACGTAATATATCTTTAAGTAAGGTTAACATCTTTTGCAACGAACTAGTTTTAGATGTAGAAAGCAAGCCAAATTACAGTGATGTTTAATTTTTCACCAGTGATGATGTTCTATTTTAATAAAACGAAACGCATTTGGTGACAAAAATACGTACTTCGTTGTAATAGCAAAGATGGATTTAAAATACCTTCAATAATTTCACAAACAATTTCAGAAAGCTTTTCGTCTCTTGAAAAAAGCGTGAAAGGGAGGGGGATAAGCTGCAGAAACGAAAACTATAGCGAGCGCCAGTAAAATATTGCTGGTACTCCATTATTGAAGGTTATTACTCATAATTGTGTCATGTCCATTATTTTAAAGTTATTATGAATTTCTGTACTTTAAAAAGGTTCAAACAGCTGGCGACTGCCACATTTTTTTCCTAGCATCGTCCACGCCTTCTGTAAAAAATGTAAAATACTTTAAAAGTGCGAAAATATACTACGATAAATAAAATGCTTATAAAGCGTCGCATTGTACAACGTACTTGCGGTGAGGCATAGTCGAAACTCCTGTGGCCTCTGGCCTGTCGAGCATGCATGGCAGTCCAGCGACTGTGGATAAATCACGAAAATTCGTCGATTTGCCCCCACACATGAATGGACCCAGCCTGCTGGCAGATCGGAGCGACGGACAGCATAAGTCGGAGTTAGAACAGGGGGGGCTTAGAACATCATTTACATATGTAGATTCTAGAAGAATTTAGTGTTAAAAACACTGCTAGCCCCGGCACATAACAATAGGAAAGCAAAAAAAAAAAAAAAAAAAAAAGAAACATTAGGTGAAATTAAAAGCACGCGTGGTAACATTAAGGGTGCAACAGGAATTCCACTGTTAAAACAGAGTGGAGAGTGGATAAGCTTAAAGAGTACTCTGAAAACCGCTGTAAGCTGGAAGACTTGTCTGGTGTGACCGAAGAAGAAACTGAGTCGATTTGGATGTAGGGGATTCAGTACTAGAATGAGAATTTAACAGAGCTCTGGAGGACTTAAGATCAATTAAGGCAGAAGGAGTGGAAGAAATTACATCAGGATTTCTAAAATCTTTGGGGAAAGTGGCAAGAAAACGACTACTCACGTTGGTGCGTAGAATGTATGAGTCTGGCGACACACCATCTAACTTTCGGAAATATGTCTCCACACAATTCTGAAGACTTCAAGAGCTGACAGGTGCGAGAATTGTCGCACAATCAGCTTAATAGCTCTTGCATCCAAGTTGCTTACAAGAATAATATACCGATGAATGGAAAAGAAAATAGTGGATGTATTAGACGACGGTCAGTTTGGTTTTCAGGAAAGTTAAAGGTACGAGAGAGGCAATTCTGATGTTGCGAGTGACAGTGGAAGCAAGACTAAAGTTAAGGTCGTCCATATGATTTGTCGGCCCGGAGAAAGCGTTAGACAATGTAAAATGGTGTAACATGTTCGAAATTCTGAGAAAATTAGGGGTATGCTACAGGGAGAGTCGTGTAATATACAATACGTACAAGAGCCAAGAGAGAATAATAAGAGAGGACGACCAAGGAGTGCTCCGATTAAAAATGGTGTCAGACAGGAATAAAGTCTTTCGTCCCTGCTGTTCAATCTGTACGTCGAAGAAGCTATGATGGAGACGACAGAAAGGTTCAAGAGTGGGATTAAAATTCAAGGTGAAAGAATATCGCCGTTTGGGGTGGCCGAGGGGTTCTAGGCGCTACAGTCTGGAACCGCGCGACCGCTACGGTCGCAGGTTCGAATCCTGCCTCGGGCATGGATGTGTGTGGTGTCCTTAGGTTAGTTAGGTTTAAGTAGTTCTAAGTTCTAGGGGACTGATGACCTCAGAAGTTAAGTCCCATAGTGCTCAGAGCCATTTTTGAAAGAATATCAATGATACAGTTTGCTGATGACATCACTATCGTGAGTGAAAGTGAAGAAGAATTACATGATCTGCTGAATGGAACAACCAGTCGAATGAGTGCAGAATATGGAGTAAATCGAAAAAAAGGCGAAAGTAATGAGAAGTAGCAGAAATGAGAACAGAGAAAAACTTAACATCAGGATTGATGGTCACGAAATAGATGAAGGTAAGGAATTCTACTACCTGGGCAGCAAAATAACCGAAGGCGGACGGAGCAAGGACGTCAAAAGCAGACTAGCATTGGCGAAATGGGCATTCCTGGTGAAGAGAAGTCTACTAGCATAAAAAAAGAATGTTCAAATGTGTGTGAAATCTTATGGGACTTAACTGCTAAGGTCATCAGTCCCTAAGCTTACACACTACTTAACCTCAATTATCCTAAGGACAAACACACACACACACACATGCCCGAGGGAGGACTCGAACTTCCGCCGGGACCAGCCGCGCAGTCCATGAATGCATCGCCTTAGACCGCTCGGCTAATCCCGCGCGGCAGTAGTATCAAACATGGGCCTTATTTTGAGGAAGAAATTTCTGAGAATGTGGTTTTGGAGGACAACATTGTCTATTAACGAAACATTGACTGTGGGAAAACCGGAAAAGAAGAGCATCGAAACATTTGACATGTGCTACAGACAAATGTCGAAAATTACGTAGACTGACAAGGTAAGAAATAAGGAGGTTCTGCGCAGAATCGGAGAGGAAAGGAGTATGTGGAAAACACTGACAAGGAGAAGGGACAGGATGACAGGACATCTGTTAAGACATCAGAGAATGACTTTCATGGTACTAGAGAGAGCTGTAGAGGGCAAAAACTGTAGGGGAAGACAGAGATTGGAATACATCCAGCAAGTAATTGAGGGCATAGGTTGCAAGTGCTGCTCTGAGATGAAGAGGTTGGTACAGGAGAGGAATTCGTGGCTGGCCGCATCAAAGCAGTCAGAAGACCGATGAATCAGAAAAAAGTTCCTCTTGAAATGCTACTCTGAGATGCACGGCTCGTCACCGGAATTTTCGCTACTGTGAAACATCTCGTGTAGTGAACAACTGCCCTTAGCTATTTGAAGTACGCGTTTTAGAGAGCACTGGGAAATATACGTAATGAGCTTTTTTGATGTTGCGATTCTATATAGTCATGTATTATGTTCATGTATTTGTATTTTTTTCTTCTGTCACGCTCTTAGATGGCTTGTTGATTTGCAATAAATGATGATGATGACAGTACGGGACATTTTCTCCTCATTTCGGTTCATACTCCCTTTTCTAAAAATATGGAAACTAAAAAGCTTGCAGAAGAAAAGATACTCGTTTCACAGAACCGAAGGTGAAGACGTGCTCATAGCACTTCAGGAATTCATTTCAGAACTAATTTTTACTGTACTTTTTTCCTTGTTGTGGACCATAACACCACCTCTGAAAGTTGTCTGCCCCACGATCTTACCAATAACAGTACCGATACATGTACGAGTATTCCACTGTCAGAGGCACGAGAAAGATTTTTCCTTTGTAACTCTCGACTCGGTAGATTCCAGGCCGGGGGGTCCCTTACGTCAAAAATGTTTGACTCAAGAGGTTCAAGTTAAAAAAAATAAAATATACAGAAGATCTGTTCTAAAATGACAGTATTGTTGTGGGGGTTAAAATAACAGTATTGTTGTGGATGTCTTGGGAACTGTTAGCTGTCACACACCTTCGACGTAGACTCTGCAGATGGTTGAAGAGAGCTATTTGTTGTGTCTAGGCAAGACAGCCTAGACACAATGAGAGGAAGCCGAGAGGCACGCGCTTAAACTCACGCAGGCTGGCGTGAGGTCTGAAACAGGATACGTAATGAATGCTATAAAGAAAAGTACGTAGCTTCTGGAATACTTAACTTTAATCCACATTTGTAGAACATCGTTCTTGATGATACATTGATAGAATCTCAAAATCAATTGAATACGGCGCCTTGCTAGGTCGTAGCAAATGTAGCTGAAGGCTATGCTAACTATTGTCTCGGCAAATGAGAGCGTAGTTGTCAGTGAACCGTTCCTTGCAAAGTCGGCTGTACAACTGGGGCGAGTGCCAGTACGTCTCTCTAGACCTGCCGTGTGGTGGCGCTCGGTCTGCAATTACTGACAGTGGCGACATGCGGGTCCGGCGTATACTAATGGACCGCGGCCGATTTAAAGGCTACCACCTAGCAAGTGTGGTGTCTGGCGGTGACACCACACTATTAGCTGTCATTCTTGCTTCCAAGAGAGAAATTCAATTGCGTGGAAGAGGTTTTCATTGGAACTCGCGGTCTACAATTCGCATGCGGAATGCTTCGTCGACTTACGATACTCGATTCAGACACTAAGACCTCATTGGGCACTGGGTGAGGTCGGTACGTTCCCTTGGGAGTAATTAATCCAACCGGTCGATGCACCCTTCTGCACCACCTGCATTTCTGTAAACTGCATCGTTTGGATGGATAACCTGTATACCATTCGACCGTCAACGAAAATGTGTACTATAACCTCATCCAATGAATGGAGTTTGCTCCCATTACAACCAAAACTGATACCTTTTATTATGTTCCTGTCGCTGTGCTGATTACCAATTTACTGCGAAAATGTGTATGATGAAGAACGAGGAGTATGATATTTTTCCATTGTACATCTCCATCCTTATTCTCCAACGGACTGGGAAGTGCACGGAAGACAGTACTTCCCATTGTGTCATGTTTTAGGATGTAACTGGTGTTGAATGTACAGGTCCGTGGTCATCTCTGCTGTGTCGTGACAAAGTTAAAGTCTGCCTGGCACTCGTGTAACAGCTGCTCTGAGCACGGTACACAGTCTGTCGGGAAACTGGAGCTACTGACGACTCTGTACGCTTTGTAAATACGTTTCAGGCAACTCGTATTTCGTCGTGCGGTTGAGGCTACACATTGGTCCTGATGTGCTCAATCTGATGCTACTGCGAACGTGTACTACGTTTTGACGCTGCCAACAAAGCTTAGGGGAGACAGTGTGGTAACTTCAAAGTCACCTACACTACGTACGTTCCGTCTGTCTCATAATTCAAGGTCCGAAGGTTCCAAACTGTAAAACAGTATCGTAGTGCTAGTAGAACTACGCTGTAAACTTTAGCACCAGACTATATTCAGTCCTAGTGAAATAGTAGCAACTATTTTTGGTATATGAATCACCTGCACTTCCAAAATAGCGGGTGTCCCTTTCGTACACACAGCACACCGTTCTATTTTGAAGTGTAAGGTTGTCATTAATTCACAATTACTTCCCACCTTTTATTCTTCAATTCGATATCAGTGTAGAATCCTGATTATAAAGCAGATTTTTATGTTAGAATGTGTGAGAATTCCTAAGGGACCAAACTGCTGTGATCATCGGTCCCTAGACTTACACACTACTTAAACTAAGTTAACTTACGCTAAGAACGACACACACACACCTATGCCCGAGAGAGGACTCGAACCTCCGGCGGGAGGAGCCGCGCAGACCGTGACAAGGCGCCTCTGACCGCGCAGCCACTCCGCGCCGGCTGATTTCAATCTGACACGTGAAAGTTCAGATGCAATACTGACATACCTGTTATTCGAATTGACGACTTTGTACAATAATTCGATTGTAGCTGCTGCAACGTAAATGTTATTAGAATGACATCGATTGTCATTATCCATGAGAATACCTGAAATGAAGTCCCATGCTTCTTGACAGAGAATATCTAAGAAACGAGAAACATTGACTCATTGTGATGCGCAATATACGACTTTAATTCCACGTTTTGAAATTTTAGGATGGAATTCATCCTAAAATGCTTGACACATTTGTTGATATTATTGTGTTTTGTTAATTTTCAACTTTACGATATGTATTTCGAAAAAACACGTTATTCAAGAGCGTTGTGGTCCACATGAATTCACTGTATATCAGAGAATATATTAAGTAAATTTAAAAAAAAGAAACGCTTTGCGGAAATAATCTTGAAAGTTTTTGTGAACACCGTGCACAACAAAATTGGAAGTCGGGCCTTCGAAACGCCTAACTCCTTGTCCGTCACTTCTATTGACTTCATAGTTTGGATTTTCAGTCACTTACTAAATTTACAGAGTCAAGTGTTTGATTCGACACAGACAATATCTTACTTGAGATATCATGTGTAACGTAAACACGAACCATTTCCATTACTTCTTCGTTGATCCATTATGATGGCATCAATGTAATGCCGAAACTGGTAGCACATAAGAAGTTCATAAAATAAATTTCTACAATACATACGGCTGTTGGTAAATTATTGCATCAAAAAATTTCTATTACTTGTCGAACAAAGGTATCACTCTCTTTGGAAGTGTGCACTATTTTTAAACTTCATGGTAACCGAATTGCCGGCCGATGTGGCCGAGCGGTTCTAGACGCTTCAGTCTGGAACCGCGCGACCGCTACGGTCGCAGGTTCGAATCCTGCCTCGGGCATGGATGTGTGTGATGTCGTTAGGTTAGTTAGGTTTAAGTAGTTCTAAGTTCTAGGAGACTGATGACCTCAGATGTTAAGACCCATAGTGCTCAGAGCCATTTGAATAATTTTTTTTTGTGCCCGAATTATTTTTCTTGTAGTATTGCTGGCCCAGTAAGGTATCCAGGGGAGCTTTTGTGAGGTTTGTAAAGCAGCGGAGAGTCTATAGGTGTGGGTCGTGAGTGTTGACCTCATAGCGTAATAGGTAAGAATATTACACGTGGAAAGCAAGGAAACGCTTCGCGACCATGTCCTGTACACAGTTGTAATCTAAATTAATTTTCAGTTTTTCTTATCTCTTTATAGATCACATTGTTAAAAGAGATTTATTGAAGCTACTTGAATGTAACTGGGACAGGTGCAGTGTTGCATAATTATAATATGGCGTTTAGGGATTTGTGGTCACGAATATTGGAAACTGGATGTGCTAGTGGGCGCATCTATCTCCATCACAATGACAGCAGTGTAGGCTGTGGCCCCTGTCCACAGCCATCAATCGAGCCCTGTGGCTGCACGCGGCGCGCAGCGGCTGACGTGGCGATGGCCGCAGCTGCGCCAGTCCCCACAGCCGTTTGGCAGCCACTGGTTCAGCGCCTCAGAGGAGCAAGCGCTTGTGGCTCGATAGCTCTCTCGAGGAGACCTCAACCACGTCGCCCGTTTCCTTCATATGTAATGTAGAACAGGCGAAGACAGCTTGCAATGAATATCTCGGCACACTATAGTAGCACCACACCTAATCTCAATCAGATCCCTCATTTAAGTAATTAAAACCCGAGCGCTTGACAGGGACGCATATGGCTGTGTTTCCGCGCTGGGAGGAATTTATATTCCAGAGAAAAATTGATAAAAACAAAAGTAACAGTGAGAGGGAGGTGAGAGTTGGCATTCATCGACAGAAAAATATCTGAAGCTAAATTATCTAGACGCGCCACAAAAATATATAATAGTTTAAAAGTTATTGTTCTCTTAAAGATTTTATATTTATGAAAGTTTTATGAAAGTTCAAAAGATAATATCTCGGCAATACTTTGGCCGATTAATATGAACGAAGTGTCTACGGATGCAGCTAGTAGAGCTGCATCACGCAATCATAGCCGATTTAGCATACTATGTACTATTTTTGAATGAGAGGTCGGAATATGGGATTCGACTGAGAGAAACTTTGTTTCTGCTAATAAATAAATTTAAAGCGCCGAAACCAGTGGAAGCATTTTAAAGTTTAAAGAGATAGATGAGTAATTAAGTATGTATTTTTATTTATGTTTAATATAAAAAATCCGGGAAAAAGCGAAATCACGCCACAAGAACATTATTTGTGAAAAAACGGGGCAAATACAAAAAATTGAACTCTAGATTGTTATTGCTCGGAGAATTTCCATATTTTTCAATACTGCATACAGGGTGTTACAAAAAGGAACGCCCAAACTTTCAGGAAACATTCCTCACACACAAAGAAATAAAATATGTTATGTGGACATGTGTCCGGAAACGCTTACTTTCCATGTTAGAGCTCATTTTATTACTTCTCTTCAAATCACATTAATCATGGAATGGAAACACACAGCAACAGAACGTACCAGCGTGACTTCAAACACTTTGTTACAGGAAATGTTCAAAATGTCCTCCGTTAGCGAGGATACATGCATCCACCCTCCGTCGCATGGAATCCCTGATGCGCTGATGCAGCCCTGGAGAATGGTGTATTGTATCACAGCCGTCCACAATACGAGCACGAAGAGTCTCTACATTTGGTACCGGGGTTGCGTAGACAAGAGCTTTCAAATGCCCCCATAAATGAAAGTCAAGAGGGTTGAGGTCAGGAGAGCGTGGAGGCCATGGAATTGGTCCGCCTCTACCAATCCTCCGGTCACCGAATCTGTTATTGTGAAGCGTACGAACACTTCAACTGAAATGTGCAGGAGCTCCATCGTGCATGAACCACATGTTGTGTCGTACCTGTAAAGGCACATGTTCTAGCAGCACAGGTAGAGTATCCCGTATGAAATCATGATAACGTGCTCCATTGAGCGTAGGTGGACGAAACTAAAATGAGCTCTAACATGGAAATTAAGCGTTTCCGGACACATGTCCACATAACATCTTTTCTTTATTTGTGTGTGAGGAATGTTTCCCGAAAGTTTGGCCGTACCTTTTTGTAACACCCTATATAACATATGTTTTTGTGTTTAGTTTTAGAAAATTCTTAATTTTTGTGAAACATTGTTTTGAGTTAGGCAATCGTTTCAAAGGTGGATACGGCGGCCATCTTTGAGGGCAGATGGTTTTGAGCGACGCTAAGAGCTGGACGTGCTGCGCATCTGCAGGTAGTAGTGGGTTAGTAGCCGTGTTTGTGGACAAGTATGTATGTGGCGACGTTAGAGAGCGATCAAATGGAGCGCAGTATAGTGGTTTACGACAGCAGACAAGAGTGTATTTTGTGAATTGTGAACAGAAGTGCTGTGATCGGGACCTATGAATTTTATAGTGAAATGTTGTCGCATCAGTTATTAACGGCCGCCATTACGTAACAGCCTCTCAGACAGTATTTTAAGTGTTTAGTGAATATACCGACGAAAAACTAAACTACTTGTTCAAATTATAAATCAACATGAGTGTCTCAATATTTTTAAATTTCACCGCAATACCTGACCGCATAGTTTTTTTTTTATATTTGATCTTGAAAACTGAGTTTAGGTAGCCAAACATTGAGACCAGCCACATCTCTGGGTCACTCAATTAAGCTGGTTGTACAAATATATACATTCTCATGCCATAGCATGTGGGGCCTCGAGCCAAACTACTCAACCTTCAATGTGTTGTGCCCAGTACTGCCGTAATATGGGGTTTCTCCTCCGGGATTGTCTCAACTGAACGGGCTCGGCAGGCAGTGCAGGATTGCTTTTGAAAATGAAGATTGGGAGAAACGCGTTGCCGATCGCCGAGCAGTACGCTCAATCCAACGACGAGCACCAAAGCGGATGTTGAAGCGCCATTGGCCACCAAACATCGACCCTCTGACTTCGTCGCCGCACTCTGGAGCAAGCCGTTCCACGCCACACCTCACCGTACGGTAGCCGACAGCATCAGGCAGCAGTCGTGGTGCAGCAGCAGTCTCAACAAAGCTAAGTGTTGTCAGCAAGCGCATTAGTTTCCAGGGTTTCTGTCTCACAGCCAGTTTAGCTATGGAGTCGGAATTTAGCGATATGGTGATAAAAAAGTCAGCTAATGATGTTGAGTCTATAGGGAGTGGGAGTGAGCCTCTGAGCCCTAGCAGACAGGGAGAAGAAGCAGAAGTTAATGTAGGGGCTATGCTTAGATCATTAATGAGCCAAATGTGAGAATTCAGAACTGATTTAAAAACTAATATGGGGATAGGAGAATTAAATGATCAGTTGGGGGATTTATCAGAAAAATTTTAGGAATTAGAAGGAAATTTGAATGATAAGATTGATGCTGTTGAATTAAGGAGTAGAACTGATTCAGGCAGGCATTGTGTGACAAGGAATAATGAGACAAGGAAAGCTAGTTGTGATAAAACCAGAACTTTATTATTGGGTCAACTGGCAGGGACAGCTAGCGACCTAAGAAAGGAAATTGAAAATGTGGCTCCTGTTACTGTAAAGAGTAATGTAGAAATTGAGAAAGTTAACAGCAGATTAAGTAATGTAGACTTATGTGGGGCTGATGGAAGCATGGGGTGGCCTATGGTATAAGTACCCAGTGGTAAGACTTTTTCAGGGGAAAGCAAGTACCATGCTGTAGATTTCCTGGCAGCGCGCAATGACTGTTTTATTGATGGTATGAGCGACAACAGCAAAATTAAACTGGTAAAAGGATTGTTGGAGGGTTCTGCTCAGATATGGGCAAATAAATGTAGTGAACAATTTAAATCATATTGTACATCGGAACGGATGTTTCTAAATAGGTAGCGGAGCCAAGCAAAACAATGCAGATTACAGAATGATTTTTTGAATGGGCTAGTTTACAAAGAAGGTAGGAATTAAGGAAGTTGGTATATTTGGATAGGCCATTGGGAATTTTGACGGAGATTTCTACTCTAAAGAGAACGTTACCCGAAAATGTATAGTGGGAGCTGATACATTGTCCAACATTTTCTATAAAAAATTTCTTGGATTTTATTGGTAGGATGGACCAGGCAATGCGCTATAAGCCAAACTCAGCGGTAATAATTCAGGGAATAATCAGAGAAATAATGGAGAGAGAAAAAATAATGTGAATTGTGGTAGCAAGCACCATAATTCAACCAGGGAAGGAAACCAGAACGGTAACTGGAGAAAAAACAGAGATAGGATTCAAAATGAAACTTGGGTGATGACAGGGAAAGATTTAGTGGTGGTGCCAGGTACCAGAGAGGTGCATGGGGAAATATAAACAGGAGTGTTCAAAGGCCAATGCAGGAACAGAGAGATGGGAAAGGAGAAATTAACGCAAGGTGACCACAGGGACAAAATTTTTTAAACTGAGATTTGTTCCAAATAGGGTCCGATTTGGGACAATAAACCATGCAGGAAATAGGACCATGACACGGGGCCTGTGACCGCTGAGAAGAGAGAAAGAGAGACGGGAAAATAATTGTGGGAGAAATAACGGTGGATCCCTTAATAGTTTTAGGCAAAATAATGGGAGATATTTTAATGAAAGCAAAAGCAGTGGAACAAGGGAAGAGAAAGTATGGAGTAAGAATTATAGGCAAACTAACAGAGGGTTTATTGATCATGATAAAAATAAACAAGTGGGGGAAGAAAGGATTTGTGGAATGGAGGCAATTATGGGTAATGGTGAGATTTTTGGAGACTGGTTTAATCGGCATAAAAGGAGGGACCTTAGAAATAAAAATAATAGGAAACGTAGGAATCAAGAGGCAGAAACTAATGTTGGGCCGTTGTTAAATAAAAGGGATAAAAATGTGGGGGATAATGATGCAAATAATATTGGCTTGTCAATAACGTTCAGTAATGAGCATGCTGTGCAACCTGTGGGAAAAAATTTGTGCTGTGGTGTTGAGAGTGTGTATGTGAATGATGGAAGGAATAGCGATGTGTTGAATGCAACGGAACTTTCACCAGTGGTAAGAGGTATAAATTATGTGGAGGACACAGTGCCTGATTCAAATGTTGTAGATGGAGATATACAGGAAGGTACGTTCTCCATCAGTGTGAATGTATTAAATAGTGAGTATCAGATGTTATAATGGATAATGAGATGATATCCAGCACAAGGCTGCAGAATGTGCTGTTAATGTATGTGGAGGCACTCACTCCAGTAGCTATAGAGAACATTTATCCAAGCATCATAATGGAAATAAACTTACAGTGGACAGAAATTTGCGAAAGAGTATCCCGAAGGTATTCGCAACCTCTGCAAGCAATAATGGTGCGACACTAACGGTAAGTTCTTAGTGTAGTGATGCAAGATGTTGGTGCGGAGTTGTATTGAAACTACCTTTCTCTATTGAGACTGGTTTTCCTCACACGGAGCTCAGCCATTTTAGTAAATAAATAGCATAAGAATTGTATTAGTGCTCGAGAAAAGCCAAGTTCAAATGAAGCGTCACTGTGGTAATAAAATATTTTGTGTACTTAGGCTGGCGACTGTAGGGTTTTATTAGTGCCTGCTGATGTGCTGCACATGCTGTATGCAGAATGTTGCGTGTATCTGTTGTGCGTCATCATACAATAGATGAAAGGATAGGTTGGTCACAGTCATGCTTGTACAGTGCAAAGCAAATTTAGGTCCGCTGGATTCCAAAGGTTACGTAAAATGCATCCACTATCACAACAAAATGGCATTTCAGTTCTTGAATTCTACGCGCAACGTGTACCATCGCGGTACAAGAGTTGACAGACTAATTGTGCAATAATCCTCGCACTAATCTGTCCTTACTATTTTCGCGATTTTGGGGATGACTTTACTCCGAAAGCGTGATGGTATGTCTGCAGACTCATAAATTCCACAAGCCATCTTGAACGGCTTTAAGTTACCATTTATCCTAATGATTTATATAAATTTCGAAGGAATGTTAGTTATACTTCCCGCTTTATTTGAAAGGAGATCTTCGCTCACATTATCAGACACTTCTTCCCCATCGCAGTGGTCGTCGGTGTGCTCTTCCACCTACGAACTCTCTGCTATGTTGTAAACAGTGAGATTCAAAAAAATGGTTCAAATGGCTCTGAGCACTATGGGACTTAACTTCTTAGGTCATCAGCCCCTAGAACTTAGAACTACTTAAACCTAACTAACCTAAGGGCATCACACACATCCATGCCCGAGGCAGGATTCGAACCTACGACCGTAGCGGTCACGCGGTTCCAGACGGAGCGCCTAGAACCGCTCGGCCACCCCGGCCGGCAGTGAGATTCATCTTGGAATCTTCGTGTTTACACCTTTGCTCTTAATTTCGCCGAAGATTGTTTTGAATTTTCTACTAGTGTACCCTGAATCTGTCCTTCCGGCGATCATTTCTTTTTTCGATTTCTTTGCATTTTTCTTGCAGTCTTTACGCCGCAGCATCCCTGAACTTACTATTTAGTTCGTTCATAAGTGGTTTACATTGCCTTGTTCCTGTTTTATCCTGAACATCTTTGTATTTTCTCCTTTCGACAATCAGTTTACCCTAGAATTCGTCACTCAGCTACCTATTCTGAGCATTATTACTATTTCAAACACACTTCATCTTCCTTCAGTACTTCAGAATCCTAATTGTTTCCACACTGACTCATTCTGACGATTTTCTTCAACTTCAGTCTGCTCTTCATTACTCTGTTGAGTCTATATCTAAGTGTATATCTATTCCGGGGTACGCCTTACAATACAATAGCTGATTTCGGAACTTCTGTCTCTTCACGATGTAATCTAGCTGAAGTAGTCCTGTGTCTCCATGCTTTATCCCAATACCCTCTTGCTCTGGTGATTTCTGAATAGGCTATTGGCTGTTTCCACTGACATTTTTCGCAGGAATCTTCGCTTCTTTTCTTAATGTCACCGAGCCCATATTATCCCTTAACTTAGTTTTCTGTGCTTTCCCGTAATAAAGCGTTCCAATCTTCCATAATTATTAGATTTTCGTCTCTTTTCGCGTACTGAGCTACACGTTCAGCAGCCTAATACATTTCTCTATCTCTTCATCTTCTGCTCGCGACGTCGGCGTGTGTATCATCTGGCAGTCCGACTGGGGGACCAATTCGGAATCTTTTGGCAATGGAAAATCATCATCCACGGATCATCACGACACTCTTTCTAAAAGCCACAAGTCATGTGGATACACATTAAGTGTCTGTAATGCAGTAGTTTACATTACTTTCTGCATAACTCCACCACAAGGTCAAGAATGTGCCCAGAAACTCTGACGGCTCCTCCACTCGTTAGCAGAACGGTGACACTTTACCGTTTTCGGCCGCCACTGATAATGGTCTTTTTTCCAATTTAGGTGTCTGGAAATTTGGAGTAGGGGGGAGGAGAACAGCTTTAGGGACAAGGAATTTCCTTACGTTACTGCTCTTCCAATTCAGAACTTTCTCCTCTTTAAATGATGTTAACGGTACCATTGATTCTTAGGATGAAATTGAGTTAAAACTTGTGAATGGTTCACTTTATTAAATCCGCTTGTATTGCTAGCGTCTTTCTTTAAATGTTTTAAGGTGCAACACTCTTTACTTGTGCAACATGAAAATTTTAGCAGATATCTTCCACTTCCAGGAAGAGAGTTTTTTCTCGTGAAGTAAAAAATTTGAAGAATTGTCTGCTTGTACAGATATAATTTCGCACGTGGGTTTTGTATTACCTATCCTTCAAATTTAATCATTTCTTCTGAAAAGATTTTACTCCCCGGGACTCTTTCTTTATGAATTGTTATAGACTTCGTTAGGAATTACCTTCAGATTGTTTTTACTTTGATCTGTGTTTCTGTTCACTTCTTGAAATAAGCAAATAATTTTAGGAATCACCGATATCTTCTACATCTTCCCTTCCTTTGGTAGCTACTACACCATCTACCACAGATGAAATTTTATTTCCTCCAAATATTTTTCTGTTCTATTTTCTTCATTCTGAATTTTACAATTGTTTCCGTTGGCCAATTTCTGTGAGATATATTGTTTCAAACTTATTGTATCCATCTGAAAATCGTTCATTGAGTGTTGTCCTACTTTTTATTTTATACCGTCATCAAGCAGTAGAACTTTTTTTGGTCGCCTTACACTGTCAGTAACTCATGATTAAGATATCCGCTCATTGAACATAATGTGGCCACGATGCCACACAGATTTTTAATACACCGACGGAAAAAATCTCAACACCAAGAAGGAATTGTGCGACATAAACGAAAGTCCATAGGCGTGTTTCCGCAACCGAAAGATGGTGTCTATTCAACTTTTGCGCCAGTCGCTTAAGAATGCCGCTGTTAGCGCCATTAAGAAAATGCAAGTCAGATCTGCTGTAAATATAAACTGAAATGGTCGTGAGCGTTAGTTACCTTTGGGATTGGACGTGGTGAGTTGATGTTAGTCAAGAACGCCTTTAAGGCGTCAAAAACACCATTATCAATACCTCACTGAATTTGAATGTGATCGTGTAATAGGGCTACGAGAAGCTGGATTTTTCTTTTGCAACATTGCAGAAAGACTTGGTAGGAAAGTAGTACATGACTGCCGGCTGCGGTGGTCACGAACACCGGACTCCGGACGGCAACGTAGCACTGCCGAGAGGGACCGGTGTATGGCTCTGGAGCATCGTACCGCATCTGCAGCAGCAATTTGAGAAGCAGTTGGCACCGCAGTGACACAACGAACTGTTACTAATCGATTACTTCAAGGACAACTCCGAGCCAGACTCTCTGCTGTGCGCATTCCACTGACCGCCATTTGCGACTTGAGTGGTATCAAGCGCGAGCTTATTGGAGGGCAGGGTGGAAGTCTTATGTTTTTCGATGGAAGGTGGTTCTGCCTCTGTGCCAGAGATGGCAGTGTGTTGGTTAGGAGGCGGCCAGTTGAGGGCCTGCAACCAACGTGCATGTGTGCTGGACACACTGGACTGACTACACCAGTAGTTATGGTATGGGGTGTGATTTGCTATGACAGCAGGAGCACTCTCCTGGTTACCTCACACACCCTGACTGCAAATTTGTACGTTAGTCTGGTGATTTTGGTGTTTTCCAACAGGATAATGGTCGCCGACATACAAGCTCTACAGAGTGTCGACATGTTGCCTTGGTCTGCTGGATCACTGGATCTGTCTCCATTCGAGCGGCTATGGGACAATCGGTCGACAATCCAGCGTCATTCACAAACAGCATTACCCGTCCTTGTATTGACCGACCAAGAGAGGCAGGCATGGAATTCCATCCCACAAACTGACATGAGGAACCTGTACGAGACAAAGCACGGATGTTTGCGTGCTTGCATTCAACATTCTGGTTGTTACACAGGTTATTAATATACCAGCATTTGACATTAACAATGGTTTATCTCGCGCTTACATTAACCTGTGATCTTGCAATATTAAGCACTTACATACTCGTATGTTACCTAAACAAATATATTCAAAAATTTCATTACTCTTTATCAATTATTTTTTTAGTGTTGCGAGTTTTCCGTCAATGTATTTATATCAAATACTTTCAGACTATTTTTTATAGAAGTGTCGCTGTTTCGTTTGAGTCTTGCAACATTTGCAAGGTTTTTGTGGCTGGGGAAGTCGGGATTAGGGGGTACACTTAGCATGGAAGGTCAAGGCTCCTATAATACCACTCCTTAAACACACCAACTACCAAATCAATAAATTAACAATTTATTCAAAGACGATATTTATAAAACAGCTAAGATACAATCAACACGTGGCCATCTTAAGACAATACCAAAATATCACAGATAGCCTGCTTCTCAAGGAAGGCAGCAAATTACTATTATGAACTCTCACTTAACGAGATGAGCCACATAGATTCCAATACTTAAAGGAACAATAAATTACAATCAGAAAGTGATTTTAAGAAATATGTCACAGATAATTTATTTAAAGGAGCAATAATTTTCGATATGAAAGTGATTTATGAAACGCACACCAGTTCGTTAAGAACAGTGGTCGCTGAAAGATTCTCACCGACATGGATCGGAGACACATCTTGTCAGTGACAATAGGTTTCGAACCCAACATAAATTGCTGCTATCAGTCAAAGCACGTCCATCTAACACTGTGAATGGACATTTGGGGCGGGTGACTCGCCAGAGCTCACTGCTTTCAGCCACATGTCTTAAGTGAGCCATTAAACGTCTGAACTGGAGAACACGTTACGGAGGCGTGAACTGTGTTTCGACTAGTCACGTTTTTCCCCTCTCTTCACATGATGCAAGAAGCTGAACGCGCCGATGGCCAAATAGACGTTTAACCTGCAGTATGTGGAGGATGTAATTCAGGCCGGAGGTGGTTCAGTGAAATTTTGAGGTTTTTCGCACTACGACTTGGTCGTTGTCATTCAGGTTACCGTGAGCATGAACCAGGAAGTTTATTTAACACTAAACGTAATCAACTGTTACCCTTTCTTTTGCATCTTCGTAGCAGGTTTGCGGTGGCCACACCCCTCTTACATGACAACAACAGCCGAGTTCACAGGACTGCACACACAAGTTCATGATTCAACGAACGTGGACTCACTCTATTGCACTTGCGACGGGTCACTCTAAATCATATGTTCTTAATCACGCAGAACATGTCTAACACTATGTGGAGCAGTAGGTGAAACGTAACCATCAACATACCTTTAATTTGGTAGCTAGAAGATATTTAATCAACGAGTGGGTTCAGTTGTAAGCAACTGATGAAGTTTATGGAAACCGTTACAGAACTGAGACACTCACCAAGTGTAGAGGTGGCGTAACATACTATTAGCCTGATAACTTCTGCGACTAATATCTTATCCAGTATGCTGACGACGAACATGACATGAAGACCTTCGCTGTAAGCCTCCTTAATGAATACTGAGAAGTCATTTAGAACTCTCCCATTAGTTATTATTGTCACATTTTGCAAAAATCTAAGTTGTATATTTCCCCAATAATATATTACGGTTAGCGAGGAATTATTATGAGGCAATATGTCACACCTATTTTTTTTTATTTGGAGTGCCTTGGTCGCATTTGCTTACTTGAAAGAAACTATCAAATGCGACGAAGACAACTGTGTATAAAAATGTTCTTTTCAAGACAATGTCCAAGTTTCTTGTTACCACGTTTACGTTTACCTAAATCAACTTAAATGTAGTGGCAGAAGACGTTTATCTTCCTATTACTGGGCTTTTAGACTGGAAATTGATATGTTAAAAAGTTTTAATTAAGATCACGGTTATTTCTGCTGTCTTAACCTACCTAAGATTTTTTGCGGTATGCCAACAGTTCTGTAACTTAATAAGAAATTCACAAAAGCAATTTTTACGAATCTGAAAACAAAACGTTCTTTCCACTCGATGTGAATTTAATCCGCTCGAGTGTTCTACAATTTTTGGATTTTTGTGAGAGAACGTTTTAGAAGACCGCAATAATGGCGACGGGATAGCAGTTATTAGCTGGTTTAGGCAATTTTTGGTCTCGAATTAGTGACTGAAGCAGCGTTTCTGATGGGGGTCAATTGGCGGCTGCTCTTGACGGTGCAGAAAAGCAATGTGAGTGTTACCTTGTTCCGCCCAAATTTCAGCGATGCGTTGCTACCTGGAATTTCAGAACGGCTTTTAATACTTAACTAGTGACCGAAAGTAAAGCACAATCAAGCAATGAGAGCGTATTCCGTAATAGTACGTTGGGAGAGATGCAGAACAGAGCAAATCTTATACCTCTGGCGTATAACAGTCTATAACAAGTAGTTAAACTCCTTCGAAACCGAATATATGGAAACTCTTAATAATGAATTGATGTCCTATACCACACATTTCTGACAGCAACTCATCTTGGACTTCTAATTGCTTTGAAGTGATTTTAGTGGCTGATTCCGTGCCCCAGCAATCCATTCCATGATTTCCTAACTCATAATGTCAGAAGGATGTAGGCTGCAGTAGGTACTGGGAGATGGAGAAGCTTGCACAGGATAGAGTAGCATGGAGAGCTGCATCAAACCACTCTCAGGACTGAAGACAACAACAAACAATGTCCTTTTAAATTTAACAACCAATTTACTTGTTTATGTTAGATTATTGCTGACCACACTGATTCACATATTTTGCTCTCTTTGTTAGGCATTTATGTCTAAAGATCAGTCCTGTTATCTTTCAAAAGCAAACCAATTTTCAGTTTTTGCCTGTGTTCTGCATTTTGTGGTTACAAAAGACTTTCATTTTCAACGGTAGAAGTTCTCTATCATCCTACGAAAAGAGTTTTCTCCCTTTATCGTGAACGTTTATGAATTGGTTATTTATTCTTGGAGCACCAGGTTAGCACATGTTAAAGACTCCTCTTAAATAACGTGCCCTATTTCCTTCTGACCTTAGTGAATAATTGTGTAGGAATCCTCAGTGGAACTGTCTCGAATTTAATGTAAAGCATAATTCTGCAACCAAATGTTCATGAGCTTCTCCCATCGCTTATTGACATCAATATATGGAGTAATTGTTAAATGTAATTTAGTGAGCGACTGAGGTGGACGAGACAGGGCAGGTGAGGTGAATCCAGACACCCGCACATGATTTGCTCCTTTCCGAAGCCGTTCATTTCATACGACCCAAGATCGGTTAGTACATTTATCTCACCATACCCAGTTTTATTACATGAACTTTAAAGTCTTAATCCAATAGGCGCAAACTGTCACTGCTCATTCACCATTACTGTACGAAGTCCTGCATTACGATCTAGTATTTAAACCAGGGAATTTGTGTTCATACGAGAGGATGCCACACAGAATCCGTTTCTAGTATCCGGTGCAATTCTTGTTATAGTGATGGTAAAGGAAGCGGTAGGGCTAGGCCGAACTGTGAGTGAACACACGTTTTTAGCATTTTATTTACAAATACATAAAATATCAGTTTATAAAGAAAATCACTAAAATAACATATAGCCAAAATAAAAACAAGGATTTATTAACAAGCTAACGCTTTCTCTATAGAAGCCAAATGTTAGCAAATAATTAAAACAATAAAAACCATAACAATCAAAAATATTAGAAACTGAGTATAAATGTTCACTATCTGAGTCAATGTAAATAAAAGCAGAGAAACAAAAAATAACGCTATACAAAATATCCAGTACACAGGATGTTCAGCTATAGTTAATGGAGCCAAGCGCCCTGCTGAACTACACACTGCCAAGCAATTAGGAATGGCCTGATGCCTGATATATGTCGAACAGTATATTATCCAGATACATATGCATCAGCAAGAAAAACACAATTGATTCACTGAGTACCATTTCATGAAAGGCCAGTTCAATTAAGCTCTGAGCTCAAAGGGAGGTGTGATCTGTCAGTCACATAGTTGACACCAGTCTAAATTAACATTGTCAAGTTCACACAGAGCGATGTCGTGAACACGCCACGCAATACCACCGCCCGCTTCCTGTAAGTAAGATACCATCCGCGCAACAGGGAGGCCTACGAGATGCAAAGGAGCCTGGAGACAGCTGCATGCAAAACATTCTATAACTTAGCCCCACGTAATCCACATAATGTAAAAATATGAAGAGATGCCTTCGGTAATAGTACGGTAGAAAATGTTATATTCTGTAACTTGGAAACTACTAATATTTTTATTCTGTATGATCCTTGCTTCGCCGAATAATGGAGGGTTTCTTTTAGGAATTAAATCATGATGAGTAGGATTTTCATGTGTGTTAGCCTCTGCTTTTCCTCTGAATTAGGTTCCAGTCGAAGTTACTGAACTGGCATCAGCTCTAAGTGGTTGTGTTACGACCGCGTTGAAACACGCAAATTTTGCTCTGTATCACTTTTATAAAACAGTTGACTTCGTATATTACTAATGAATCAAAAAAATACCGAAATTTCGATGATACGAGAAAGTCGACCGATCGTCCACACTTCTACTGAAACGTCAGCTAGTACAACTACTGAGACCACCACTATTTACAAAAATAAGTTCAGTTTAAAAAGACGTGGACTCAGGACAGTTAGCTAACTTAAATGAAAGTTAAGACATATTTTAATCTAATGTCATTAAGAAAAAACAGCTCACACTTACATCAGTGCTGCGTGAAGTAGAGAGAGAATCAGACTAGAATTAAAAATTTTGAATCATCATCTTATATCCATTATATTAAAAACAATCTAGGCACGGCTAAGAACATTATCTAACAGTTTATTTGTGTTGTTGTTACTCTCTGATAAATTACAATGTTATCTTCGGTACTTTACCAATACCTTAAACATTTGACATCTTTTATTTCATACATGTAACTTAAAAAAGGTTTAAAATACCAAAATAGATAACTGTAAGAGGAGCGTCGCATTTCATAGATTAAAGACTACCGTCAGTTCACGCATTCCAGTATGCACACAGGACAGACGCATCGGACCTTCCGTACTTGCGTCCTTCAGACATCAATCTACCAGTCAAGCGTTACCCAAACGTGTCTTCTAGTGCTTCGTCTGACCACACCACAACACTCTGCCGTCTGGTTGTCAAAGTTCTCTGGACGGCACTGGTTGTGTTGTGTTGGTGCAGCAGCAGCTCTGTGCGCACCGCCATTCAAATAACCATGGCACGCTTTCCAACGCATAGTAACAATGAGGACGAAGTGTTTCACGACGACACTCTTGTATGAAGTACTCTCGGACTTCTTCCCGCCTCAGTTCTGGGTTAAACTTCGAGCTTCCGGTGATTACCACCATTATCACGTCAAGAGCAACTTTGTACCGAAGCTGCTGCTGTCAAGACGTTTTAAAACCCTTCGACGGCTTCTGATTAGTCGGCAATTACAAATGCTGCCAAAGCTGGTGTCAATGTCTACGCTGGTAGGGCCCCACTTCTATAGGAGCATAAGCAATGGTGCGAATTTCTGTCTTTGTTGCAACGTTCACAGCTTGCTTCTATGCACCACTAAGATTACATTCGCTGTCGCGTGCAAAATGATTCTCTCGCATTCTTATTTCTACCGCCTCTTTTGTGTGAGAACTTGTGAGGCTGTGCTCGGAATTTGCTAATTTGTCAAGCCCACGATTTTTAGTGCGCCGTTGATATTCTACACTGAGATGGGAAACAGTACGGATGTAGTTGCTGACGAGGGACTCTGAGGCCTAGGCTGTCTTAACCGGGTGCAACATCTCCTTTGTCTTCTTACGTGGTTGAAAAATAGATCTTCTCCATCGTCGTGCCGGTACTTTGTCTATTTAGCTAAATGGACCACCACAGTCGCTGAGACGACCGTCTGACTTCTGTTGTATCAAAATATCTAACTGCAGAAGCTTCACTGCTCTTTTTTCCGACACTGAACTGGATTAATGGATGCATGCTGTTTGTGTTCAAGGAACTGCTCAAGAGCTTCGGCGCCATGTGATCAAACGATAAAAGCGTAGTCTAAGATGAGCAAAATAGAGCGAAATGCGATGCACGTTGCTTGAATTATTAAGAAAGAAGTTGGCTACTGCTGCAGACAGTGAATAGCCCGTAGCCATCCCGTCTGTCGTCTCATAAAATGTACAGCCACGCAAGAAATAGGTCACCATAACATGCCGGAACAACTCTTTTCTATAAGGAGGAGTGCGCTCTACAAACAGAAATAAGAAAATACGATAATATCATCAACTGGGGCAACAGATGTAATCTTAGTAGTGCATGGAATACAGCTCTCTACGGAGAGAGGTACAGAGTAATTCTCCATATTGTTTACTCTCCAACGAGAGTGCGTAGTTATGCAATATCCTCCATACATGGACCTCATACATTCTGAACAGACTACTGCATTACCTCCACGTAATACACATCGATAGCATGCACCTTCGACTTCAAGCAAACGCAGAAATAGAAGTCTATTAGGTTCGGGTATGGCTCTTTTGCTATCTAGAGAGCTAAAGAGCCGAACCGGAACCTAACAGACTTCTATTTCTGCTAAACCATTTGCACACCTCGAACACTCATTGGTCTGGTTGCATTTCGTCCATGTGCTGCCTTGCCATGCGGCTCCTACACGCTGATGCTCTGTGGTGTACGTGCTAAACCCTGTCTTGTAGCTTCATTCTTTAGACAGGTTCTTAGTTCAGATACCTCGTGCTTACCATTTTGACACTGTACCACACAAGCGAATTGTACTGAAATTGCATGCTTATGGAATATCGTCTCAGTCACGTGACTGGATTCGTGATTTCCTGCCAGAGGGGTCACAGTTCGTAGTAATATACGGAAAGTCATCGAGCAAATCAGAAGTTATTTCTGGGGTTCCCCAAGGTAGTGTTATAGGTAATTTGCTGTTCCTTATCTATATAAACGATTTAGGAGACAATCTGAGCAGCCAGCTTAGGATTTGCACAGGACGCTGTCGTTTATCGACTAATTAAGTCATCAGAAGATCAAAACAAATTGAAAAAAGGATTTAGAAAAGATATCTGAATGGTGCAAAAATTGGCATTTGACCCTAAATAACTAAAACTGTGAGTTCACCCACATGAGTGCTAAAAGGAACTCAAACTTCGGTTACACGATAAATCAGTCTAATCTGTTGTTGTTGTTGTGGTCTTCAGTCCTGAGACTGGTTTGATGCAGCTCTCCATGCTACTCTATCCTGTGCAAGCTTCTTCATCTCCCAGTACCTACTGCAACCTACATCCTTCTGAATCTGCTTAGTGTATTCATCTCTTGGTCTCCCTCTACGATTTTTACCCTCCACGCTGCCCTCCAATACTAAATTGGTGATCCCTTGATGCCTCAGAACATGTCCTACCAACCGATCCCTTCTTCTGGTCAAGTTGTGCCACAAACTTCTCTTCTCCCCAATCCTATTCAATACTTCCTCATTAGTTACGTGATCTACCCATCTAATCTTCAGCATTCTTCTGTAGCACCACATTTCGAAAGCTTCTATTCTCTTCTTGTCCAAACTATTTATCGTCCATGTTTCACTTTCATACATGGCTACACTCCATACGAATACTTTCAGAAATGACTTCCTGACACTTAAATCAATACTGGATGTTAACAAATTTCTCTTCTTCAGAAACGCTTTCCTTGCCATTGCCAGCCTACATTTTATATCCTCTCTACTTCGACCATCATCAGTTATTTTGCTCCCCAAATAGCAAAACTCCTTTACTACTTTAAGTGCCTCATTTCCTAATCTAATTCCCTCAGCATCACCTGACTTAATTAGACTACATTCCATTATCCTTGTTTTGCTTTTGTTGATGTTCATCTTATATCCTCCTTTCAAGACACTGTCCATTCCATTCAACTGCTCTTCCAAGTCCTTTGCTGTCTCTGACAGAATTACAATGTCATCGGCGAACCTCAAAGTTTTTATTTCTTCTCCATGAATTTTAATACCTACTCCGAATTTTTCTTTTGTTTCCTTTACTGCTTGCTCAATATACAGATTGAACAACATCGGGGAGAGGCTACAACCCTGTCTTACTCCCTTCCCAACCACTGCTTCCCTTTCATGTCCCTCGACTCTTATAACTGCCATCTGGTTTCTGTACAAATTGTAAATAGCCTTTCGCTCCCTGTATTTTACCCCTGCCACCTTTAGAATTTGAAAGAGAGTATTCCAGTCAACATTGTCAAAAGCTTTCTCTAAGTCTACAAATGCTAGAAACATAGGTTTGCCTTTCCTTAATCTTTCTTCTAAGATAAGTCGTAAGGTCAGTATTGCCTCACGTGTTCCAGTGTTTCTACGGAATCCAAACTGATCTTCCCCGAGGTTGGCCTCTACCAGTTTTTCCATTCGTCTGTAAAGAATTCGTGTTAGTATTTTGCAGCTGTGACTTATTAAGCTGATAGTTCGGTAATTTTCACATCTGTCAACACCTGCTTTCTTTGGGATTGGAATTATTATATTCTTCTTGAAGTCTGAGGGTATTTCGCCTGTTTCATACATCTTGCTCACCAGATGGTAGAGTTTTGTCAGGACTGGCTCTCCCACGGCCGTCAGTAGTTCCAATGGAATATTGTCTACTCCGGGGGCCTTGTTTCGACTCAGGTCTTTCAGTGCTCTGTCAAACTCTTCACGCAGTATCATATCTCCCATTTCATCTTCATCTACATCCTCTTCCATTTCCATAATATTGTCCTCAAGTACATCGCCCTTGTATAGGCCCTCTATATACTCCTTCCACCTTTCTGCTTTCCCTTCTTTGCTTAGAACTGGGTTTCCATCTGAGCTCTTGATATTCATACAAGTCGTTCTCTTATCTCCAAAGGTCTCTTTAATTTTCCTGTAGGCGGTATCTATCTTACCCCTAGTGAGATAGGCCTCTACATCCTTACATTTGTCCTCTAGCCATCCCTGCTTAGCCATTTTGCACTTCCTGTCGATCTCATTTTTGAGACGTTTGTATTCCTGTTTGCCTGTTTCACTTACTGCATTTTTATATTTCCTCCTTTCATCAATTAAATTCAATATTTCTTCTGTTACCCAAGGATTTCTACTAGCCCTCGTCTTTTTACCTACTTGATCCTCTGCTGCCTTCACTACTTCATCCCTCAAAGCTACCCATTCTTCTTCTACTGTATTTATTTCCCCCATTCCTGTCAATTGCTCCCTTATGCTCTCCCTGAATCTCTGTACAACCTCCGGTTCTTTTAGTTTATCCAGGTCCCATCTCCTTAAATTCCCACCTTTTTGCAGCTTCTTCAGTTTTAATCTACAGGTCATAACCAATAGATTGTGGTCAGAGTCCACATCTGCCCCTGGAAATGTCTTACAATTTAAAACCTGGTTCCTAAATCTCTGTCTTACCATTATATAATCTATCTGATACCTTTTAGTATCTCCAGGGTTCTTCCATGTATACAACCTTCTTTCATGATTCTTAAACCAAGTGTTAGTTATGATTATGTTGTGCTCTGTGCAAAATTCTACCAGGCGGCTTCCTCTTTCATTTCTGTCCCCCAATCCATATTCACCTACTATGTTTCCTTCTCTCCCTTTTCCTACACTCGAATTCCAGTCACCCATGACTATTAAATTTTCGTCTCCCTTCACAATCTGAATAATTTCTTTTATTTCATCATACATTTCTTCAGTCTAATCTAAAAGCCGTAAAGTCAAGTAAATTACCAACAACTTAAACCGGAAAGAACACACAGAAAATGTTGTGGGGGAAGGCTAACCAAAGACTGCGTTTTATTCAAAAAATGGCTCTGAGCACTATGGGACTTAACTGCTGAGGTCATCAGTCCCCTAGAACTTAGAACTACTTAAACCTAACTAACCTAAGGACATCACACACATCCATACCCGAGGCAGGATTCGAACCTGCGACCGTAGCGGTTGCGCGGTTCCAGACTGTAGCGCCTAGAACCGCTCGGCCACTCCGGGCGGCGCGTTTTATTGGCAGGACACTTAGAAAACGTAACAGATCTACTAAGGAGACTGCCTACACTAGGCTTGTTCGTCCTTTTTTAGAATACTGCTGCCTGGTGTGGGATCCATACCAGATAGAACTGACGGAGTACATCGAAAAAATTAAAAGAAGCGCAGCACGTTTTGTATTATCGCTAAATATGGGAGAGTGTGTCACAGAAATGATTTGGGCGGAACATCATTAAAAGAAAGGCGTGTTTCGTTGCGACGGAATCTTCTCACGAAATTCCAGTCACCAACTTTCTCCTCCGAATGCGAAAAAATATTTTGTTGACAACGACCTACATAAGGAGAAACGATCACCACGATAAAATAAGGGAAATCAGAGAGGGAAAGATATAGAAGTTCGTTCTTTCCGCGCGCTGTAGAAGATTGGAATAATAGAGAATTCTGAAGGTGGTCCAATGAACCATGTGCCAGGCACTTAAATGTGATTTGTAGATGATCCATGTAGATGTAGATGTAGAAATCATTCCCACCAGTAAGTATACTATTAATAATTGCGGCTCAAATACTTAGAGGGGATTCCCTATCGAATCTGTATTTACCCAGAAATGCACTGTCTAATGAGAAGCATCTGGACACCCATATAAAATGGGGAAGTAACCATTAAATAACATGAGAGACGAATCCGCCATAAGAAAATAAGTCGAGGATAATGCGCTGTCACTAGAAAAGCATCAGCCAGCAGAGTCATCGGTCACGACAGGTCAGTTACTTCAAGTATGGTCTACTTTTTTGATATCACATGCGTAATAAATCCATCAGAAACTTTAAAACCCTCCTAAAGCTATCCAAGTATGCTATTGGTGGTAGGATTGTGAAATGGAAACGCGAAGGGGCAACAGCAGCTAAACCAGGACCGGGCAGACCTCATGTACTGTCAGGCGGGGACCGTCGAGCATTGGGAATGGTGGTTGTGAAAAATCGCATCAAATCCAGCGGAAGGAATCACTCGTGAACTCCAAAGCTCTACCAGCAGTAAAACTAGCACAACGACGACTGCATCGTAAACCGTACATTTTTGTAGCGGATGCTAAGTGACGCTTAAGGAGCTGTAATGAGAGACGCCACTAGACAGTGGATGGCTGGAAACGGGCGACTTGGAGTGATTAATCACGCTGTACCCTGTGGCAGTCGTGCGAAACGGCACATCTGGACTTCCCGCCGCCGGTGCAGAGATTATGGCGGGTTTTTCTGGCGAGTTAAGCGGGGGGAGCGTTGCTATGTGCGGGCTTCGCCGCAAGTGCCCCTCTGTCCATTCTATGACGGCTTGGAGGAGTGAGCAGCAGTTCATTGGCGGCCAGCAAGCGGAGAGGAGACAGGGGCAGGCTGGTGTGGGGCTGAGCAGTTTGTGGACGGTCACAATGATCAACGCGGGGCGTGGTCGGGCTGTACGTGGACATCGCTGACTTGGTCTTTTCCTGGTATCCAGAAGAAATGGCAGTCACAGCCAGAATGGTGTGGATTAATTATTGGTGTATTCTGCAGAGCACAAAGTGTCTTGCTTTTTTGACAAGCATCTATTGACGGACAGCTGAGCGTGGTTGTGCTTTGTGCTATCATGATGTTCATAGCCTTAGCATCAGCTTATTAAGAATTGTCTTGCTTTTCACTATCGTGAAATAAATATTGTTGCTAGAGAGGTGCTGCGTTCAGCGTGGCTGCACGTGGAGGATTGGGTTACGAGGTATACACTTGAGGGCATACACTGTTGGGTTGGGTTGTTTGGGGAAGGAGACCAGACAGCGAGGTCATCGGTCTCATCGGATTAGGAATGGACGGGGCAGGAAGTCGGCCGTGCCCTTTGAAAGGAACCATCCCGGCATTTGCCTGGAGCGATTTAGGGAAATCACGGAAAACGTAAATCAGGATGGCCGGACGCGGGATTGAACCGTCGTCCTCCCGAGTGCGAGTCCAGTGTCTAACCACTGCGCCAGAAGGCATACACTGTGGGCATTGTGGCTGAGTTGCCCCAGCAACTTTGACAGATAATGGGGGGGGGGGAGGGGGGCGGGCCATTGTATTTGACAGCTGGGGACTGAAATGGCGTAAGGACATCGACATCATTAAGCTGACGTCTATAGAGGTAGAACTTGTGTTTTTAGTGAAAGAAGAAGATATGAGCATTACAGTATAGGGCTGTGAGGATATAAATCGTTATTAGTGGATTATTGACTGACTCATCCTTGCAGGGTAGCAGGACGAAATTAAATGTTGAAGATATTAATCAAACAGAACACATGCAGGTACCGAGCTGGAACGTAGAATGTGGAAAACGCAGTTCAGTATGTTACCTCACGGAGACTATAAGATGCTAAGTGATGTCACTAAGAGAGCAGAAACAAGTGTTTGGGCCGGCCGGGGTGGCCGAGCGGTTCTAGGCGGTACAGTCTGGAACCGCGTGACCGCTACGGTCGCAGGTTCGAATACTGCCTCGGGCATGGATGTATGTGATGTCCTTAGGTTAGTTCAGTTTAAGTAGTTCTAAGTTCTAGGGGACTGATGACATCAGAAGTTAAGTCCCATATTGCTCAGAGCCATCTGAACCATCTGAACAAGTGTTTGGGTGAAGGGATGAGGAAGTATCGCAGTTATTGTATCTGCACGCTTAACGCAGTTTCGTACAAAGAATAGCTAATGCCATAATAGAAGAGGAAATGGTGGCGGCCTCCCACCAACAGTTATGTAAGAAGGTAATTCAATTTGCAGCATTGCGGAAATTAGTCGACGTGCAATGTGGCCGAGAGCAGGGAGTAAAGGACCGGTTTGGTAAATAAGTAAACTGCGAAGGTACAGCAACTCGGGGTTTGGAAACTGTTGAAGAAATTTCAGCCAATATGGTGGAAAGGATCAGAGCAGCTGATCAGTCGTGGGTCATGTTTGCCCAGTCCCTCAAACGTTTAAAGACTCAGGTGAACTGTGGTACCATACTGAAGGATTTAGGTATACTGACTAACGGAAGAGGTCGAAAGGAAAATGAAGAGAGCGTTTGACGAAACCAAGGAATGGAATTTTTCTCTGTGTTTCATACCCCATTTTAGGCGGATTACCTGCAGTAGAAGACTGTTTCGTAAGAGTGCAGCGGAGGATATTAGCTCGTTAGCAGCCCTTAGCAGTACTAAAATCAAGCGGCGTAGGACCCCATTCACTTGTTGCGAAACCAACCATAAGTCGGGGTGTGGTCTGCGGCATACATGTAATTCAGTGGCAGTCGTGAGTGAAAGCTGATTTCGTACCCAGTCAGTTCATATGGAAACTTAAATTGAGCGTAGCGAAGGAACTTTCCACTGATTTGGTACTGGGATTCGATGTGTTAAGGCTCTGTACTGGTTGGCCGTTGACGCCGAGCGGTTCTAGGTGCTTCACTCCGGAACTGCGCTGCTGCTACGGTCGCAGGGTCAAATCCTGCCTCGGGCATGGATGTGTGCGATGTCATTAGGTTAGTTACGTTTAAGTAGTTCTAAGTCTAGGGGACTGATGACCTAAGATGTTAAGTTCCATAGTGCTTAGAGCCATTTGAACCATTTGAGCTCTGTAATCCCGTAACCGATACCAATTGCAGATTTCCTATCGACATCATAACCGGTATGGGGTTATCTTTGATAATAGTTTATAACAGAGCATTAAGTGGAAGGCCTGGGGGTGAGGAGGTAGGCGTAATAGAACGGTTCTAAGCATAATTTTATTTTAACTAACCATCCAGTAAAATCCACTGATACTCAAGCCCAAGCTTTTAAAAATACGAAATAATTGATCTAAAACAATATGTCAAAAAACTTTACAATGAAGCGTTTAAATTAATTGAATGTGATAGCTTGACCAAGAGCTGTAATTTTACAGCCAGAAGTGAATATAACATGTGCTCATTACAATTACTACAGTTCCTCATTGGTCTTTCCTCAATGCAGAGAGTTACAAAAGATTAACAACTATCAGAATTTGTCTCTGGAAGGGACATGAAAATAACCATCTGAATACAGTACGTGTGAGTAAAATGTCAAGTTTTTGGACTTCCCCTGCCGCAGTTCTCTTAAACATTCGCCATAGCTGAGTCACATAGAACACGCCCGGTATTCAGACACGTGGGCGACGACCCTTCCAATCACCACAGCTCGTTGTAACCCAAAAAGGTTAATGATGGGTACTATCCACGGTGTCACCGATACCGACCAAAGGCACTTTCTGCCCGGTCACGTCATGTAGCAGGTTGACGCAGTACGGGGCTCCGCTCTTCCGTCTCGCTCCCTGGTTGCAACCGTTCTTTCCGTAGCTGGCTCCGGCCGTCCCTCATGGCAGTCGGCAGAGGGCGTCACCTGAGTGGCGCTGGTCGCGCCACACTGTGGTACCGGCGCGGGAACGCTGCGCGCGGCATTCAAAGGCGTCGGACATGTGGCGATGATACCATTCGGCACAAGTTAAAAATTCTTGTGATAAGGTTCACTTGGTCTGACAATGCCACACCAGCAGAAAAGAAAAACATAAGAGCTTAGAAGGCACAGTTTGGTCGTTTCGCAGTGTGATTTACCACACGTTTACAAGTCACGTGGTGTAGCCACGCGGTCTCGGGCGCCTTATCACAGGTTCGAGTCCTCCGTCGCGTCGGACATGGATGTGTGTGTTGTCCTTATCGTAAGCTACATTAATTAGTGTGTAAGCGTAGGGACCGATGACCTCAGCAGTTTGGTCCCATAGATCGGTGCCAAAAAAAAAAAAAAAAAAAAAAAAAAGGCTCTGAGCACTATGGGACTTAACATCTGAGGTCATCAGTCCCCTAGAACTTAGGACTACTTAAACTTAACTAACCTAAGGACATCACACACATCCATGCCCGAAGCAGGATTCGAACCTGCGACCGTACGGTCGCATGGTTCCAGACTGAAGCGCCTAGAACCGCTCGGCCACACCGGCCAGCCATCTCCCCACAAATTTACAAATTTACAAAATTTACCAAATTACCCATACTACACAACATTGATTCCGCATAGACATCTTAATTAGACAGAAATAAGCTAAAAGTCGGGACTAGCAATAATTACAAAATGTCTATTTATTATGTACGTAGAAAGGCACGACGGAGGAAGATCAGTCTGACTAAGGCAATGGAGTTAGAAATTTCAAATTAACTTGCGATTTATTAAGATAATTACTATGACAAACCCTCACACGGATTAATATCACTTGAACCCTCTGCTACACTTAATACAGATACGTTCTGCTCGATTTTTGAATCGTAACTGAAAAAAAAAACAAATATTACCAATATGTTAGCTAAACGAAACAACGACTTACTAACTCCCGTTGGAGGGTTACATAGAATGCAAATGTAATCAATACACTGTATACTGATCTCTGTCTAGTTGTCACTTTCTACATAGTTCACAGGAAATGAGAATAATCATGTATTTGCATGTCAAGTCAAAGAAGTTACACAGCAAGTACATTAAATTATGAATACTTGACATAAGTGGTAGAAGCTCTGCCTTTGACCCACACCTGCCGTTGCGGCATGTGCATAAATATGTTGGTGCGTTTCTGTCAGCTTTCTTCAGTTCAACAAATCCTCAGTATTATTTCTAATGGCCATCCAATAATACTGTTGTAGTTCATCAATCACTTTGTCTGTCAGCCTGCCTCTTACGGTTTTACCATCAGAAAGTTTCTTGTCTGTCAAACTTTTTTTCAAGTTCCTCACCCTGTTGCCCGTCCTCTTCTGGACAGGACCTTTATAACACAGCAACCCACAGCCTTTTATATTAAAAATTACCGATTTCATTAGATCTTGAAGTAATGCAAGTAAAAATTTTAACATTTCCAACCGGTGTAGATTATATTTAAAAAATTAAAATAAAATACTTCCCATGTGAGTTTATATATATTCAGGAAATTGCAGATTTAATAATGAGATAAAAATCCGAAAAATGTCAAAAAACAACTTTCCGTTCTAACTCCCCTTAATGTATGACGCAGCAATTTTTCACTCATCTCATCGTGTATGACGTTACCTCTCCCGAAAAATGTGTGGTATCATAATATAATTTTCTAGGTGCATTTAAGACCATGTGTGGATCCTGTCCGCGAAATTTGTTGCGAATAGAGTTAGTAGCACAGGAGTAATAAATTTAAACGTCGTACACAGTGCGGCAGTTTTTCACGCTTCTTAATGTTTATTACGTAATATCTCCTGAACTATGATACGTAGGTGGGGCTCTTACCCCGACAACAATTGTTAGGCGACAGTAATGGATACGTGTATCAAGTCTGTTTGCAACCAGTACACTCGTTTATGACGAGATGTGGAACACACACGCACACACACACACACACACACACACACACACGTGTGCACGCGTACACATATCCATTTTTATAATATGTATGGATTTGCGCTGTGCTATTTTTTTAAAGTAAGAACTACACTCCTGGAAATTGAAATAAGAACCCCGTGAATTCATTGTCCCAGGAAGGGGAAACTTTATTGACACATTCCTGGGGTCAGATACATCACATGATCACACTGACAGAACCACAGGCACATAGACACAGGCAACAGAGCATGCACAATGTCGGCACTAGTACAGTGTATATCCACCTTTCGCAGCAATGCAGGCTGCTCTTCTCCCATGGAGACGATCGTAGAGATGCTGGATGTAGTCCTGTGGAACGGCTTGCCATGCCATTTCCACCTGGCGCCTCAGTTGGACCAGCGTTCGTGCTGGACGTGCAGACCGCGTGAGACGACGCTTCATCCAGTCCCAAACATGCTCAATGGGGGACCGATCCGGAGATCTTGCTGGCCAGGGTAGTTGACTTACACCTTCTAGAGCACGTTGGGTGGCACGGGATACATGCGGACGTGCATTGTCCTGTTGGAACAGCAAGTTCCCTTGCCGGTCTAGGAATGGTAGAACGATGGGTTCGATGACGGTTTGGATGTACCGTGCACTATTCAGTGTCCCCTCGACGATCACCAGTGGTGTACGGCCAGTGTAGGAGATCGCTCCCCACACCATGATGCCGGGTGTTGGCCCTGTGTGCCTCGGTCGTATGCAGTCCTGATTGTGGCGCTCACCTGCACGGCGCCAAACACGCATACGACCATCATTGGCACCAAGGCAGAAGCGACTCTCATCGCTGAAGACGACACGTCTCCATTCGTCCCTCCATTCACGCCTGTCGCGACACCACTGGAGGCGGGCTGCACGATGTTGGGGCGTGAGCGGAAGACGGCCTAACGGTGTGCGGGACCGTAGCCCAGCTTCATGGAGACGGTTGCGAATGGTCCTCGCCGATACGCCAGGAGCAACAGTGTCCCTAATTTGCTGGGAAGTGGCGGTGCGGTCCCCTACGGCACTGCGTAGGATCCTACGGTCTTGGCGTGCATCCGTGCGTCGCTGCGGTCCGGTCCCAGGTCGACGGGCACGTGCACCTTCCGCCGACCACTGGCGACAACATCGATGTACTGTGGAGACCTCACGCCCCACGTGTTGAGCAATTCGGCGGTACGTCCACCCGGCCTCCCGCATGCCCACTATACGCCCTTGCTCAAAGTCCGTCAACTGCACATACGGTTCACGTCCACGCTGTCGCGGCATGTTACCAGTGTTAAAGACTGCGATGGAGCTCCGTATGCCACGGCAAACTGGCTGACACTGACGGCGGCGGTGCACAAATGCTGCGCAGCTAGCGCCATTCGACGGCCAACACCGCGGTTCCTGGTGTGTCCGCTGTGCCGTGCGTGTGATCATTGCTTGTACAGCCCTCTCGCAGTGTCCGGAGCAAGTATGGTGGGTCTGACACACCGGTGTCAATGTGTTCTTTTTTCCATTTCCAGGAGTGTATTTCGTATCAGAATACTGTTTATTTCCATATTAACTGCCAAGCATTTCTATTAGTGTCATATGAGCTTTAAGTGCTGTATCCTTGTTAGTAATAACTATTGTAGAAAAAGCCTATACTTGCACAACCTCCAGCCAAAAAGGTACGCTACACAATTCCTGCACTCTCTGTTTGAATCATCAGTCTTCTGACGGGTTTGATGCTGCCCGCCACGAATTCCTCTCCCTTGCCAATCTCTTTATCTCGGAGTAGCACTTGCAACCTACGGTCTCAGTTATTTCCTAGATGTATTCCAATCTCTGTCTTCCTCTACAGTTTTTACCCTCTACAGTTCCCTCTAGTACCATGGAAGTCATTCCCTCATGTCTTAACAGTGTCCTATCAATATGTCCCCTCTCCTTTTCAGCGTATACCGTATATTCCTTTCCTCCTCAATTGTGTACAGGACCTTCTCGTTTCTTACATTATCAGTCCACCCAATATTTAACATTCTTCTGTAGCACCACATCGCAAATGCTTCGATTCTCTTCTGTTCCGGTATTCCTACTGTCCATGTTTCACTACCATACAATGCTCTGCTCCAAGAAATTTCTACCTCAAATTAAGGCCTATGTTTGATACTATTAGAGTGGTGGTGGTGGTTTGTGTTTAACGTCCCGTCGACAACGAGGTCATTAGAGACGGAGCGCAAGCTCGGGTTAGGGAAGGATTGGGAAGGAAATTGGCCGTGCCCTTTCAAAGGAACCATCTCGGCATTCGCCTGAAACGATTTAGGGAAATCACGGAAAACCTAAATCAGGATGGCCGGAGACGGGATTGAACCGTCGTCCTCCCGAATGCGAGTCCAGTGTGCTAACCACTGCGCCACCTTGGTCGGTGATACTATTAGACTTCACTTGCCCAGGAATGGCCTTTTTGCCATTGGTAGCCTTCTTTTGATGTCCTCCTTGCTTAGTCATTCACTGGTTATTTTGCCGCCTAGGTAGCAGAACCCCTCAACTTCATCTACTTCGTGACCATCAAATCCTGATGTTAAGTTTCTAGCGGTTCTCATTTCTGCTACTTCTTATTACTTTCGTCTTTCTTCGATTTACTCTCAATGCATGTTCTGTACTTATTAGACTGTTCATTCCACGCAGCAGATCCTGTAATTCTTTTCACTTACACTCAGGATAACAATGTCATTAGCGAATTGCATCATTGATGTCCTTTCACCTTGAATTTTAATTCCGTTGCTAAACCTTTCTTTTATTTCCGTCTTTTCTTCTTCCATGTACAGATTGAACAGTAACGGCGAAAGACTACATCCCTGTCTTACCCCTTTTTTTAACCCGAGCACTTCGTTCTTGGTCGTCCACTCTTATTATTCCCTCTTGGCTCTTTTACATACTGTATATTACCCGTCTCTCCCTATAGCTTACCCAAATTATTCTCAGAACGTCGAACGTCTTTCACCATTTTACCTCTTCGAACGCTTTTTCCAGGTCGACAAATCCTATGATCAATCTCGATATTTCTTTAGTCTGATTCCACTATCAACCGCAAAGTCAGAATTGCCTTTCCTGAAGGCAAAGTGATCGTCACCTGATGTATCCTCGGTTCTTTTTTTTCATTCTTCTGTATCTTATTCTTGTATTCCTGCACTACACATCACAAATGAAGAGTTTGGGTTTGGCGAATGCCATCAAGCGTAGTGCCGACAATGAAGTAGTATGGGACTTTCTGTGTTTAGGGTGTGACTTCCTTATTGTGTTTAGTAAAACGCTAAATATGGAAATATATGAATATATGACGGTGGTTAAAAAAGTTTTCGGAATCAACACGAGAAGTCAATGCTAGCGCAACGAGTTTTTCACGTGATATTCATTGGCCTGTTGCCTGTAAAGACGTGCTACGTCAGTGCTCTTGGAAGACACCTGTGGCGGTGACGTAGCTCTGTTGTTTTTCGCGTAGTGATTTTCGAAGATGGAAAAAAAAAAATCGAGATTCGAGGAGTGATTAAGTTCTTCGTAAAGAAATGTATGAGAGCAAAGGACATTCATGTCAATTTCCATAATACACTGGGGGACTCTGCTCTTTCATATTCAACTGTTGCCAAGTGGCAAACACACACACCCATGCCCGACGGAGGACTCGAACCACCGCCGGGACCAGCTTCACAGTCCATGGCTGCAGCGCCTTAGAGCTCTCGGCTAATCCAGCACGGCAAATCAATGCAAAAGTGCACAAAATGGTCATGGAGGATAGCCGATTGAATGTGCATGAAATTGCTCACACCTGCCAGATGTCATCTCAAAGAGTATATCACATTTTAACTAAAGTATTAGAAATGAAAAAAAATATCTGCAAGATGGGTACCGCCGCTCTTGACGCTGGATCAAAAACCTGTGCCGTCAACATGGCAAAATTACACGAACTAAGGTATGAATTCTTGTCTCACCCGCCTTATTCACCTGATATGGCTCCGCCAGGCTTCCTTCTCTTCCGAAAACTGAAAATTGTTGTTGGTGGACGAAGATTCACTTCAGACGAAGAATTGATAGCCGGAGTTGACAAATTATTGTACAGGCCTGGAGGAAACTCACTTTCGAGATGGGATCAAGGCACTGGAAAATCTTTGGCCCAAGTGCATTAATCTATAAGGAGACGACATAGAAAAATAAAAAAAGTTTCCGTGATGGTACTACTTTTTTTCTATTGGGTTCCGACAACTTTTCAAAGCACCCTCGTATTTTACAGCAATGTGAACTTCTTACAGCAGAGGGGCAGTTTGCGGATGATGACAATGCACGCAGCCATACAACAGCATCTCCGAAGCAATATTTGGTCAATAATAATATCCCAGAGATGGACTGGCCTACCCAGATTCGCGACCAGAATCCAAAAAAACAATTTTAGCACCAATTACAACGTCGACATTGCGTCAGACCCCAGCGTCCAACAACACTACCCTCCATGGTGCGCCTCTCGAGGAAGAAAGGATTGTCATTTGCCCACAGACATTCAGACACCTCATTTAAAGTGTGCCCAGCATAGTTGAAGCTGTCATACACTCTAAAGGCGATTGGTGACTTGTTCGGTGCTATGGAGAATTAGAGTTCGCCTAGATTGCGTCTGGAACTACTGGAAGCACTTAAAAGGGTAGGCCAGTTGGGGATAAGATCTGCCTGCATTAGACTGCAATGATGTACGTCCAATGTGTTTTGACTTAGGAGACGACGTATGGAAACGTGTTTCTGACACCAGTGATCACTCGAGTAGGGCCATTAACCCATGGTAATAAGTAGTAGTCAGCGTCTCAATGTATGGCATCAAAATAGCAACTGACATGTACTGTTCCTTTCCAATACAAATATCGATGAAGTAACATTGTGCAAATGGATGTATTCAACGTGGAGGTGGAAACTTCATGGTACATCGACAATGCTTATTATTTTTCATTTCACCACACATTCGTCACTTTCATTCCACTACAACTTCGTCACCGCTCGAAACAGTAATGCTACACTTAATTACAGACACGTTCTTGTCGCTTTCTGAATCGTAAATACTTAAAAAAAAATTCTACCTATCTGCTAGCCGAATGAAACAACGACTTACTAATCCCTATCTGTGGGCTGAACATGAGTTGTAAATGTAATCAAAATGCTGTATATTGATCTCAATCCAAGTTTCACTTTTTACATAGTTCATAGGAAATGAGAAAAATGATTTACTTGCATTTCAAGTCAAACAAGGTACAGTGCAAGTATCACTTTTTACATAATTCATAGGAAATGAGAAAATGATTATTTGCATTTCAAGTCAAAGAAGTTACAAAATACCGACATTAATTTAGGAATACTTGACATAAGTGGTAGAAGTCCGCCGGCCGCTGTGGCCGAGCGGTTGTAGGTGCTTCAGTCTGGAACCGCACTACCGCTACGGTCGCAGGTTCGAATCCTGCCTCGGGCACGGATGTGTGTGATGTCCTTAGGTCAGTTAGGTTTAAGTAGTTCAAAGTCCTAGCAGACTGATGACCTCAGATGTTAAGTCCTAGTACTCGGAGCCATTTGAACCATTTGGTAAAAGTCCTGCCTTTGACCCACACCTTCAGTAGTAGCATGTACATGAATATGTTGATGCGTTTCTGTTAGCTTTCTTCAGTTCGTCAAAATTTTGACTTGCCCTTCGATTGCAAGTGGAGCTGGGTTTTACAAGTTTTTGTTCTGAGACGCAACTTTTGTCGCAGCTGTTACTTTTCCCATTTCGTGGGCTGATGTGACATCAAAGAAGACAATTTGATCAAATATTTGGTACCAGAGCGAAATTTTAGCTCTCCAGCGGAGTGTGCGCTGATATGAAACTTACTGACAAATTAAAACTGTGTGCCGGACCGAGTTCGACTCTCGGTCCGGCACACAGTTTTAATATGACAGGAAGTTTCAAATATTTGATAAATCACGAAACGCTTAAACGACGTTTATGTTTCGCTTAGCTCAGTTTCTCGTTTTTTTTCATTGTATTCCACACCCCCATCCCCGTGTACGTCCTTTTCCTCCATAACATTCTCTTTTATTTTTATTTTTATTTTTTAGTACATCGCTGATATCGATTCTCATTCATTTGTGCCTTTTTCTCCCTACGCATATGCGCAGCTTCTGGCATATCCATTATTTCCTCACGTTGTCAATTATTTTTGCTTATATTCATACTCCTGTCTCCTGTTGTATTAGTTACACTACGTAATCTGGTCGATAGCCTCCAATTAGCCACTGCGTGGCTGCTTTCCTCCCTAGGCTGACGTTATTTCAGCAGCCGTGTTCGTGGAACGGTGCGCAGGCGTTTCGGCGGCGTCATCGAAGTATCTCCACCGTTTTCCAGGAAGCGCCTGTCAGCTCGTTACGTCAGCCTTTATCGTGATCTTCTGCCGACTGTTGCTCCGCTGATGGCTGGAACTTCGCTCAAGTTGACGCGTAATTACTGGTGTAAGAAGGATGCGACGCTCGGCGCCAGTTTTCTTTTAAGAAGACTGTTCTCGATGCACTCTACCTATTAGCCTTCCCAGGAAGCTCTTAAGCTCAAGTGGTAAGATTAATTAGATTAATGTCGTAAGACGTACATTCTTTCCGCAACACGAACTTATCCTTTCTTAGAACACTGTCCTTTTTTTCTGGTTTTAGACTGGAGTGCTGCTGTCCTCCATCTTTTCCTGCAATGTGCTAGTATTTGTAGCTATAATAACTATAGTACTCACTGTCTACTGTGATCGAATGTATATTTGGTCTGCTACTTTAGCCTTCTACTGATTCTTCCAACTGTAGGTTTATTATTCCTAGAGTAAACATCTTGCCAAACTAAAACTGCGTCTCAGTCCAGGCTATGGACCTTTGCCCTTGGAAAAAAAGCCCCCAAGATCGAGTCTATGCCTGGGACATAGTTTTAATCTGACACGACCTTTTGCAGGCCGGAGTGGCCGAGGGTTTCTAGGCGCTTCAGTCTGGAACCGCGCGACCGCTACGGTCGCAGGTTCGAATCCTGCCTCGGGCATGGATGCGTGTGGTGTCCTTAAGTTAGTAAGGTTTAAGTAGTTCTAAGTTCTAGGGGACTGATGACCTCAGCTGTTAAGTTCCATGGTGCTCATAGCCATTTGAACCATTTGTGACACGAAGTTCCATATCAGCGCACACCCCGCTGCAGAGTGAAAATGTGTATTATGGAAACATCTCCCAGGCTGTGGCTAAGCCATGTCCTTACACTATCCTTTCTTCCAGGAATGCTAGTCTCTCCAGTTAAGCAGGGGATCTTGCGTGAATTTTGGTAGGTAGGAGATGAGGTGCTCGCGGAAATAAGGCTGTGAAGACGGGTCATGCATGGATATGTCAGTTGGTAGAACACTTTCCCGCGCAAAGCAAAGCTTCTAAGTTCGAGTCTCGGTTTGGTACACGGTTTTAATCTGCCAGGAAATTTCATACCAGCGCACACTCTGCTGCAGAGTGAAAATTTCATTCCAGTCTTCTTTCGTTTGTTTACCGGTCACTGCTTTCATTCTTGGTCACTGTAAGTCGTATAGCTATCGATCGTAACTTCACGAGTGTACCATACTATCTGCTGTAGCACTGAGATCCTGGGTTCGAGCCCCGGTCGGATCACACATTTTCAACTGTCCCCGTTGATATTTATCAACGCCCGTCAGCAGCTAAAGGTCTGGATTCATTGCAACTTCATTCTTCGAGAGCTGCAAGATCTGTTCTTTCGGACATGTCCGAAAGAACAGATACCATCTTCATATCGTAACGGAAAGAGTATAAACAGGCAGTATATCAGCTGGAACACGCGGATAGCCGTAGTGTGCAACCGCTATATGAAGTAGTCCGCTGGACCAGGAGACTTTCCTATGGAGCTAGTGAAATGTAAACCACGTATATTATGGCAAATGCTGGCATGCTTCTATAATTAATGAGGAATGGTGAAGAGCTACTTACAGATTTTATTGTTACTGTAAGAAGTTCCAATTACATAAAAGGAAGAAGAATTGTAATGATTATAGAGCTCAATAGTAAAGTTGTATAGTCGTATTTTGAAAAAAGACTCAAAGAAAAAAATGTATACATTGGAGAACAGATGGATTTAGAGCAGAGAGGTCGTTTATTCATAATACTCGAATATTCTCCCTATGCGATTCGGTAGAAAGAAATTGGGATCAGGTTACCTTCCATTCAGAAAGCTGTTACACTCAGCGATTCTTACATTGACTTGTAAATTATAGATTGCAGCCATCAGTCGTACTTTTTAAATTTTATCGTGCAGATCTAGATTTCGGCTAGAAGCTGGCCAGTTTAAATGCAAAGAACACAAGAGGTACATAGTTAGATGATTTCATAAAAAGTTACTGATAATGGCTTAACTCATATGGTTTATATATTACATACCACTATTATTTTCGCTCATGCATGTAATTTCCTTGTGGTCGGGCTTCATCCACAGTTCATTGAATACTGCTGTTTGCAGAAGGCAGGCTGTATGGAGAACACATCGGTTGGTTACATGGCACCATCTACGTGAACTACGTAAATAAAATTCAAGGGAAGTAAACCACTTCAAATTTGGATGAGAATTACATAAAATGAAACATAAGTAAAATTCTTACATTGTCGTCCAACTTACTTCATATTTGCCAGCAAGTAATAAAATTTCTATGTTCACTCCTTGTGCTATAGATATAGAGGGGTGCCAAATTCCACCAACCATGCATCTGACGTTTGGCGCTATCTGTGAACTATGTAGTAAATATGATGAACAATATACTTATTATGTTTTAATAAATGGAGAGATAATATAAAGATAGATATATTCAACCACATCAACCAATAGGTGTGTACAGCAGGTGTCTTCTTGTGTTTTATAAATTAAAAAAAAACAATTTTTTTTAAGTTTTTCCCCACCTGTAGTAATTTAAATGTTTTAATAATAATAACGGACTCACAAGTAGTGAACATGGAAATTTTATTACTTGCTGGCAAATATGAAATAAGTCCGATGACAATGTAAGAATTTTACTTACGTTTCATTTTATGTAATTCTCATGCAAATTTGAAGTGGTTTATTTCCCTTGAATTTTATATACGTAGTTCACGTAGATGGCGCCATGTAACCAACCGATGTGTTCTCCAAACAGCCTGACTTCTGCAAACAGCAGTATTCAATGAACTGTGGATGAAGCCCAACCAACAGGAAATTAAAGGCATTGAGCAACGATAATAGTGGTATGTAATATACAAACCGTATGAGTTAAGCCATTACCTGTAACTTTTTATGACGTCATCTAACTATGTACTTCTTATATTCTTAGCATTGAGTATGGCTAGCTTCTAGCCGAAATCTAGATCTGCACAATAAAATTTGAAAGGGATGACTGATCGCTGCAATCTATAATTTACACAAAAAAGGGAGGAAATTTGGAAATACATTTAGTGTTCGTGGGTTTTGAAAGCACTGGAACTGTGTGGCATTTTGGCATTGAGGCAATATGTAGAAGAAATGTATGTGACTTACATAAAGGAACGCATGGAGAAATATGCGTAGGATCTATCATTACTAAAACGTTTAGAATAAAGGACTGAAACAAGACTGTTGTTGATCTCCAACATTTTTTAAAATATGTCTAGAAATCGCCTTGCAGAACTGGAAAAATAAATACAGTATAATGGGAAATCAGTTATTACACCTTTATGTCTCTACCCCTTTGTATTCGAAGATGACTAGGTGGTGGTTGCAACGGATTAAGAAGATTCTCATTTATGGTGATAAAATCAATAGAAGAATAGTGCAAATTGAAAACTCACATTTATATACATATAAACTTATTACTTAGCCAATTATCCTCTAAGGTTCAAAAATCCTGGACGATTACTGAGACGAACCGCATGAAAATCGAAGCTGTAGAAATTGACTCTATCAAGGATCTTTCGTTTGGAACATAGAAGAAATGAGGATGAAGGGAAATAAGCCACAAGAAAATAGCTTAATAGATTAAATAAATCGCAAACAACTTTTTTGGTTTGGACACTTAATGAGAATAGGAAAGAAAGAGTCCCCTAAAACGTTTTTGAATAGAGTCCGAAAAACAGAAGTCTTAGGAGGAAGACCGTGACTCAAGATTCAGGGCACAGAAAGGACCTGAGACACTGAAAGTAGTAGATGGGTTTTATTATTTGGGGAGCAAAATAACGGATGATAGTCGAAGTACAGACGAGGTAAAATGTAGACTTGCAATGGCAAGGAAAGCGTTTCTGAAGAAGAGAAATTTGTGAACATCAAGTATACATTTAAGTGTCAGAAAGTCTTTTCTGAAAGTATCTGTGTGCAGTGTAGCCATGTATGGATGTGAAACATGGACGATAAATAGTTTAGACAAGAAGAGAATAGAAGCTTTCGGAATATGGTGCTACAGAAGAATGCTGAATGTTAGATGAGTAGATCACGTAACTAATGAGGAGGTACTGAATAGAATTAGGGAGAAGAGGAATTTGTGGCATAATTTGACTATAAGAAGGGATCTGTTGGTAGGACACGTTCTGAGACATCAAGAGATTACCAATTCAGTACTGGAGGGGAGCGTGGAGGGTGAAAATCTTAGAGGGAGACCAAGAGATGAATACACTAAGCAGATTCAGAAGGATGTAGGTAGCATTAGGTACTTCGAGATGAAGCTTGCACAGGATAGAGTAGCATGGAGAGCTGCATCAAGCCAGTCTCTGGACCGAAGACCACAACAACAATAATAACAAGAATAACGTTCTGCTCTTGTGTGGATTCTAACATCTTCAGTCGTCTGAATTTCGCTATTTTCTCTGATTATGTATTACGGATATTAAATTTCTTACAGGTTGCGCCTACGTATATTTATGTATCTCTTTGTGAGTAAAGTAACCGTACTGCGTTTGAGTGCGCTCAACAAAAATGAACCGGTCTTTTGCCACTTTCTGTTTCCTCTCCACAGCTTCCTACGACCTCTCCATTTTTTGTTTTTCATGCCGCGATTGAAGTCCCCCTTGAGGTATGTCTCGTTTCGTGGATGCATGTCATTTATAATATTGTCAAATCTTCATAAAAAGCTTCTTTGACTAAATGATCAGCAACATCCGTTGGTATGTACATGCCAGCTATTGCTAACTCGGATCCATTTTTCTTCAATTCTGAGGACATGATCAGCTCGTTAACTCGTTGCCATTTCTTTGTGCTGTGCTTCAGTTTCTGGAGTACTGCGGTTGATAATCCTGTTTTTGTACTTTCACTTTTATTAACACTGCTATAAAAGTGAACATATTGACCAACTGTTTCATTTCCTGTCCACCCTGATAGGTGAGTGGTCAGCGCGGCGATCTGTCACGCCAATGGGCTCAGGTTCGATTCCCGGCGGTGTCGGAGATTTTCTCCACTCATGGACTGTGTGTTGAGTTGCAATCATTATCATTTCACCGTCATCAGTGGAAGGCAACGGGAAACCACCACTGCAATCACTTCCCTACACGCTCATGCAGTGGACCTCGCTGACGTGGCTTCCCCCATGACAAGACCTGCCGTAAGGCAGAACACAGAACTTTTTTCATTTCCTTTACCTTTCGTTTTTGTTTCTATTGGAACACCAGTGTCTATTTTCATTCTTTCCAGTTCATCAAATACCTCTTTTATTTTGGGTGCAGACCTTGTGTGTTCCAAGACTTCCTTTTTGTCTGAGATCAGTGTTGTCACACTAGCAATTTTGAATAAAACGACCAGTTTGCTGTTAACTGTCACCGTTTACTTATTTTTACAGTGCGTTTCAGAGGTTTAAACGCTCATCACCAAGTGGATCTATTTGGATTAACATGGCATGCGTACGGTGTGGTCATTCGCACATTTTGGCTGAAAGGAGCTAAACGGATGAGAATGGTGCTCTTTTACTCTTTCAGTATCACCAATTAGAAACAATGGTCTCCGGTGGCAAATCAAAACGAACGTCTAGGATGATATTTCAACTGATGTCTCAGATACTTCCTCCAGCGCTGTACGAAATATTGGGTCACACAAGGATGACACACACTTCGCCAGATGGGCAAACTTTTGTCCACACTCGCCTCAACATCCAGGATTAGATCATGTGAGGTTCAGTAAAGTGGCATTAATTTTCCTGCAACGTTAACAGAAGAGAAAAAAAGCATACCTAACGCTTTCACAATTCACTGCCCGGAGATGGAAAATAGCAGGTGCCTTTCAGACCATCTGGAAATTTTAAAATGAATGACTCACGTGCAAAAACTAATTAGAGCCCGTGATCAAACTGGGGATCGTACCATCGTCGCTTACACCGAAAAAACTGAGTTTGTAAGTTTTTTCTGAATGACATAATTTTATCATTTGCGCCGACGTCAGATGACTGCAGTATCTGAGTGTGGCGACACGCATCTCATTTTGTTACGATCGTTTATTTAAATATAAATTATTCATGAAAGACCAATATTATACAATATAACATTTTAGTTTCAGTATTAAATACTAATTGTTATTTCCACGATATTTTATTAAGAGGTATAGGTGATTTACATGTGGTCGGAATTTCAAGAATTATATTTTTATGAAATTTAAAAGCCACTATAACTACAAAGTAACGCTACTGATCCTATCTAAATTCGTTAAATACCTCATATATAAAAACTTGAACTGTTTCAAAATTTACACAGAATAGTTATTTTCCAGCATCTTTTATGTCTTATATCCAGCATTTGATGTAAATTAATGTTAACACAACCTATTTATATGTTGAGATTAATTTGTATGTTAAAACTAATTATTGTGAATAATACTAAATAATTACGATTTAATTAATGTCATTAATTTCACATCACCAAAATTTATGTGTGATCAGCTTCGTATTAAGATTATCTGAATAAAAATACCATGGAAGCATACTAATGCTGTGTAAGTTATTTATTTAAATATTTAACAGACAACCAAATCTTCAAGAATGCATCCTTTTACGCCCATGCCATCTGCATATATGATGTACTAGTCGGTTTCTCGACTCTCACCGTGAGGAAGGCTTATTTGTCTGGTACTAGTTTTGTTCACTAACTCAGACACTCACCGAGCTCGGGGTAGAGTCTTTGATTAGTTCTGGGTTCAAAATCCACCACTATTTAAATTTCAGTTAATAATCAGCGTTGGTGGCCGAAGACTTCCGGCATAAGAAGACAACTTCATTCTGCGAACGGCCTTGTCAAAGAGAGCGGAGGAGAACGCAGAGGCAATGTGCTCTTGCGGTGGGAAATTGCCCTTAAAGCGGAAGAATCAGGGATGATCAACAGCTTGAGGATGCAGAAGGCATTGAAAGCCACTGTATTAAAGTCACACGTGACCTGTAATTGGAAGTGTGTATTGATGATCTCTCCATTGGCAAAAGATTCTGGAATAGTCCGCCATTCGGATCTCAGGGAGTGGCCTGCCAAGGGGGAGGTGAGCATGAGAAAAAGATTGCATAAGAAACGAAAGGATAACGTTCTATGAGCTGGGGCGTGGAATGTCAGAAGCGTGAACGTAGTAAGGAAAGTAGAAAATCTGAAAAGGGAAATAAATCCTCAAAGAGGGTGTACCACTACGACCCATTGTGAGCAATATTGGGGCAGCCACCTACCCAGCTGCAACATATCTCAAGAAAATGTTGGCACCATATGTGGGGAAGTGTGCACACCACATCCGCAACTCACGGGACTTTGTGGAACGTCTTAAAAACCTACGTTTCTCAGATGCAGACTTAATGGTCAGTTTTGACGTGGTGTCCCTGTTCACCAGAGTGCCCCTTAAGGACACGCTTGACGTAATCAGTGAGAAGTTTGATGGAGCTGTGCGGGATCTGTTTAAGCATATTCTAACATCGACTTACTTCCTATGTGGAGGTCAATTCTATGAACAGACTGAAGGGGTGGCGATGTATAGCCCCTTGTCACCAGAAGTGGCCAACCTGTTCATGGAGAAGTTCGAGGACGAGGCTCTTACAACTGCCAATTACCAGCCAACATGCTTCCTGAGATACGTTGATGACACATTTGTCATTTGGCCCCACGGTCGTGACTTCCTGGACCACCTGAACTCAAGGCATCCGAATATTAAATTCACCATGGAGCTAAAAAAGGATGGTCAGCTTTCGTTTCTGGATGTCCTGGTGAAGAAGAAGGCGGATGGCCCCTTCAGCCACAGTGTGTACCGAAAGCCAACACACACAGACTTATACCTACAGGCCGACAGCTGCCACCACCCAGCACAAGAGACAGGGGTGCTTAGAACACTCGTACACCGAGCCAAGACACTGTCTGACTGTGACAGCCTGGCAGGGGAACTTGAACATCTTCAAAAAGTGTTTGCTAACAACGGATTCACATCCAGGGACGTCTGCAGAGCTCTACATCCCGCCAGACGTCAGGATACACCGGAGAACGAGCAAGAAGAAGAAATCAAGAAGCTGGCATTTTTACCGTATGCTGGGCCTGTTTCTGCCAGGATCAGCAGAATACTAATGAAACATAACATCAAGAGTGTCTTCTGCCCACCTAGCAAAATCAGGGCTTTACTTGGAACAGTCAAAGATGACCTTGGCTTAAGGAAGCCTGGCATTTACAATATTCCTTGTGAATGCGGTATGTCCTACATTGGCCAAACGACTAGAACGGTGGAAATCAGATATAAGGAACACCAGCGGCATACCAGGCTAAGGCAGGCCACAAAATCAGCAACAGCAGAACACTGCCTAGAGTTGCAATATTCCATGGATTATGACAAAAACCAAGGTCATGGTCCAGACCCCCAGGTTCTGGGATAGCGTCATCACTGAATCTACAGGGTGTTACAAAAAGGTACGGCCAAACTTTCAGGAAACATTCCTCACACAGAAAGAAAGAAAATATGTTATGTGGACATGTGTCCGGAAACGCTTACTTTCCATGTTAGAGCTCATTTTATTACTTCTCTTCAAACCACATTAATCATGGAATGGAAACACACAGCAACAGAACGTACCAGCGTGACTTCAAACACTTTGTTACAGGAAATGTTTAAAATGTCCTCCGTTAGCGACGATACATGCATCCACCCTCTGTCGCATGGAATCCCTGATGCGCTGATGCAGCCCTGGAGAATGGCGTATTGTATCACAGCCGTCCACAATACGAGCACGAAGAGTCTCTACATTCGGTACCGGGGTTACTTAGACAAGAGCTTTCAAATGCCCCCATAAATGAAAGTCAAGAGGGTTGAGGTCAGGAGGGCATGGAGGCCATGGAATTGGTCCGCCTATACCAATCCATCAGTCACCGAATCTGTTGTTGAGAAGCGTACGAACACTTCGACTGAAATGTGCAGGAGCTCCATCGTGCATGAACCACATGTTGTGTTGTACCTGTAAAGGCACATGTTCTAGCAGCACAGGTAGAGTATCCCATACGAAATCATGATAACGTGCTGCATTAAGCGTAGGTGGGAGAACAAACTAAAATGAGCTCTAACATGGAAATTAAGCGTTTTCGTACTCATGTCACAATAACATCTTTTCTTTATTTGTGTGTGAGGAATGTTTCGTGAAAGTTTGGCCGTACCTTTTTGTAACACCCTGTATAGAGATAAAGATGGCACAAAACCTGATTAACCGGGAAGCAGGATACCAGCTAAGCACTGCATGGAACCCGGCATTTGAACTGCTGAAGCAATACCAGAGAAAATATGTTTCCAACACCAACAACGAGCCTCAGACATCCGCACACTGCGGGCATGAACCAAGAAGGGAACACCAGAAAGCCTCAGCCGCAGTCGGAGGCGGCCAGAGCGGGCGCGGACGGAATAGGGAACGTCCAGAGCGGCATGGGAGCGCCACTCGCGGGTGCGGACCGAGAAGGGAACACCAGGAGGCCACGACCGCAGTTGGAGGCGGCCAGAGCTGGCGCGAACGGAATAGGGAACGTCCAGAGCGGCAGGGGAGCGCCACTCGCGGGCGCGGACCGAAAAAGGGAACACCAGGAGGCCACCACCGCAGATGGAGGCGGCCAGAGCGGGCGCGGACGGAATAGGGAACGTTCAGAGTGGCAGGGGAGCGCCACTCACGGGCGCGGACCGAGAAGGCAACACCAGGAGGCCACGACCGCAGATGGAGGCGGCCAGAGTGGGCGCGGACGGAATAGGGAACACCTAGAGAGGCAGGATAGCGCGACTCGCGGGTGCGGACCGACTAGGGAACGGCAAACAGAACACCAGGCACCGGGCAGGCATAAATATGCGACCCAGTCCAGCAAGCAGCCAGGCACCACGATTCGACTGAGAGATGTCGAAGCGAGCGGAACTACGTACTGCTAAGAGTGTGGCGGATCGCCGTCCGGTGGCGCTTGCTACGTCGGCGGCCCCATCCGGCCCCCCACTTATGACGGATCACGCAACGAATGAGGACATGAAGCGCTTGCAGTTCTACTTCCGGAGTCAGAAGAAGGCAAGCCCTCTGCCATACCACCACTTCGTCGGCAGTGCGGCAAAAGCAGAAGAGAAGAAGATATGGCCCCTACCGGCGGGCGCAGCTCACTGACAGAGAAGCGATCGAAACAAACGCCTGCTGCTGCTGCCGACGGATCCACTCACCCGAAAAGACGCCACACAGCGCGAAGAAAGGTGCTGTCCACCTACGAGCCAGCATCCATCAACAACATTTTTGCTGCCCTTGAGAATGCCCCAGAGGAACCTCCGCACCCTTCCACAGCGCCAAAGAGGGATCCACCACTACCGCCGATTGTTGTGCAATATGAAGGGACCTTCAAGCAGCTACAACAGCTTCTCACTAGCTGGACGATGGCAGTCTACAATGTGAAGGTCGCCGGAAGAGACATGTACAAGATTACACTGCGCTCAGCGGACGACTACCGACGTGTGATGCAGGAGGCGTCTGAAAGAGCAATCCCTTTCTTCACTCACGCCACCACACAGGACCACGTCCTGAAGATAGTCATCTGACATCTGTCCTTCAACACGGAGCTGGATCACATTAGAGAAGAACTTGAAGAGCTCGACTTCAGTGTCAGAACAGTGGTCAAGATGAAGCAGCCCAAATCACGTGACTACATGCCCCTGTTCCTCGTCATCGCAACAGGTACAATCGAGAACAGGAGGCTCTACCAGCTCACCCGACTCGCCAACGTCTCGGTGACCACAGAAGACTTGCGCGCCAAGAGAGGCCCTGTCCAGTGCTACCGGTGCCAGGGGATCAACCATGTCGCCCGGCACTGCTCCATGCCTGAAAAATGTGTGAAATGCGCCTCTGCACACCCAGCAAAGAACTGCCCCATCCCCTGGAAGCAGCAGCCGACGTGTGCTCTCTGTGGAGGCGCTCACGTTGCCAGCTACTGCGGCTGTGATGTTTGGTGGCGCGCCATTGCTCGTCAGCGAGGCCAGCCAGTCGCCACGAGACAGAGGAAGTCTGCCAAGGTAGAACCTCCAGTATCCTCCGCAGCAGCTGTCGCCAGGGGACTGGCGCCCCGCCGCCCCAATAGCGACGGCGCCGACCATGAAGACGCACAAGCACGTCGCCGCATTGAAGACTCACAAACCCGAGATCTTTTCGAAGACGCAGAGGCACGACCTCCGCATCGAAACTGCGCCACTCCACCTGTGCAGAATTTGATGGATCTGGAGCCGGGCCCCTCCCCTGTCGAACCACCCGCGACGTCTGGTGCACGCCCACGACGCCGCGGAGGCCGACACCAGACAGGGGTTCGGTCGCCCAACCAGCACTCCTGAAGAAGCCACGTACATTGGCGAAGTGGAGGCCACTGCCATCGGCGCCCGCGAAGATGCAGCACCGGCCGCCTCCACCACGGACATTGCAAGTTTGATTGCTCAACTCACCGCGCTTGTGGCGAGCACAACAAAACAGCTTGATGTCCTCACGCAGCACCTAACAGCTGCACAGCAGATTGCCGCACCGGCAGCCACCAGACACTCCTCCACTCCTCATCATGGGAAGTGTTAGAGGGCTCACGGTAATCGCGTGGAACACCCTTTGTCTACGCACACAAGCTGGCGAATTTCGTCAATTCCTTCGTGATGAAGCGGTGGACATCTGTCTGCTCAGCGAAACCCGCCTTAAACCAGGCATTGCAGTCAAATCGCCGAACTACTCCTGTTACCGTGCTGACAGGCCAACTGCCAGTGGGGGAATGGCCATCTGCATACGGAACGGGATCCGTCACCACCAGATTCACCTGTCGCCGCTCGTGACGCTGGAGGCGATCGGAGTTGTAGCGCACACGTCAGCGGGAGCCATAACCTTCATTGCCATCTAAAAACCGCCGTCCCATCCATGGGTCGATGCGGACTTGGAATCTCTTCTCTCCATCGGAGGCAAGCTGTTCATCGCTGGAGACTATAACTCCAAGCACGTCGCTTGCCATTCAAGACTAACCAACACAGAGGGACGCCGCGTCCTACGAATCGTGGATCGCAATGACGCCGTGGCAGTGGGTCCCTACGATCCCACCATCTTCCCCATTAATGGACAACCGGACATCGTCGACTTCGTGAAAGGCATTCCGCACCGGATCCTTGCATTGACACGGAATGTCCTCTCCTCTGACCATGTGCCAGTTGTTTTTGACGTCGACCTCGACCCACTGCAGTTACCCAGGCGTGGGGTGTCACTCTCTGGAGTCAACTGGGATCTCTTCCGCACCACCCTGACCGAGTCCCTAGCTGCGATGCCACCTGTGGACGACACAGAAGCTGAAGATTCACTCCTTCACTTCACAGACGCCACCCTCGACACAGTGAAAGAAGCGGCTCCTCCCAGACGCGAGCGCCAGGACCAATCTCGACAGCTGCCCCCCCGATTTCCTTGCACAAATTGCGGAGAAGAACAGAGTGTACCGAGAATGGCAGCGTACATGGAACCCCGCCACTTAACGGCTACTCAACCGTCTGTGGCGCGACATCATGGTGGCTGTGGACAATCACCGCAACCAGGAGTGGGCTAACCGTGTGGCGACTATTCAGCTTGACGATGGGTCTGCCTGGAGGACCACGAAACACTTCCTACGGCGAATGCAGCGCATGCCGCCTCTCCGAACTGCACACGACATTATCTGTGAACCAAACGCGAAGGCTGACGTCCTCGCCGATGTTTTTGAAGAGAATTTCAAGCCTGTAGGGGATCCACTGGACGCAGAACATGAAGAGATGGTCGCCGACCGGCTCCCTCGCTATCTGGAAACGGAGGGCGATGACGACATCGAGGCCACAACCCCTGAAGAAGTCTCGACGGCTCTCAAGGCCCTCAATCCAAAGAAAGCTGCAGGCCCCGACGACGTTTCCTCTGCCATGCTGAAACAACTGCCTGAGGAGGCCTCCACTCACCTGGCTGCAATCTTCAACAAGATCTTTCGCACAGGTCACTTTCCCCTGCAGTGGAAGCACGCCGAGATTGTGGCTATTCCTAAGATGGGAAAAGATCTCCAGCAGCTGAAGAGCTATCGCCCCATTAGTCCGCTGCCTGCCGTCTCGACAGTCTTCGAGCGCGTCTACCTGACGAGGCTACAGCAACACGTCACCGCCGAAGCTCTACTCCCAGATGCCCAGTTCGGCTTCCGTAAGGGCCACTCGATGGAGCACCAACTTCTCCGACTCGTGGAAGAAGCTTTTGATTCCCTGGAGAGGCGCGAATACTTCGGCGCAGTTTTCCTCGATGTCTCGCACGCTTTTGATAGCGTCTGGCACGATGGGCTGCTCTTCAAACTTCTTGAATTGGGGATCCCTGGATCACACATCCGTCTGCTGAAGTCCTACCTCGATGGACGGACTTTTCACGTCCGTGCAGAAACTGGCTTCTCAACAGTCCGTCCTATCAGAGCAGGGGTGCCGCAGGGGACGGTTCTGGGGCCGATCCTGTACACGCTCTATACGGCTGATACGCCAACGGTTCCTCGTGTGCACCTTGCACTTTACGCCGACGACACTGCGCTCTACTCACGCAGTATGAGCGCGGACACACTTCGCCAGAGGTTGCAGCACGCCGTTGACACCCTCGCCAATTGGGCCATCAAGTGGAAATTACAGTTCAATGGAGCCAAGACGATATTCTTCATTGCTACCCGTCGTGCCATCCCAGCCGCTCTGCTGCCAACCATCGTCGGAGGCAGTCCTGTCAACTGGCGACCGACAGCACAGTATCTTGGGGTCACCATAGATCGCCACCTCACCTGGGGCCCACACGTGAAGAGCGTCGTAAACAAAGCAAGGGGTCGACTTCTCCAGCTCTACCCCCTGCTCAACCCGACGTCGACCCTCCCTCCGCGACTAGGCATAACGCTGTACGGGGCGCTAATCCGCCCTGTCTTCGATTATGCGGCTGTCGTCTGGGGGAACGCAGCAGACCAACATCTGAAGAAACTCCAATCACTGCAGAACAGGGCTCTGCGCCTCGCGCTGCACTTACAGAAAGACTTCCCATCTGGACCACTGCACGACCTCGCTGAGGTCCGCAACGTTAAGGACCATATCCGCACGGTTGCCCGCCGCTTCTATGAAACGGCGCGGCAGTCCGAGAACCGACACATACGTTCACTGGGGCAGAAGATCCAGCGTAATGCCAACACACGCTGGCCCCAGCTCCTTGCAGCATAGGCTGTAATTGAAGAAGTCAAACAAGTGGAATAAACATGAAGTCAATCACCACCAGAAGTCACACAGCCAAAATTGATTGGGAAGCAAAACATGCGTATGTTGAGAACTTCACCACACTCGAATACCGAAGAATCTTCGTGAAGAAGCCACGCAACGCAAGCAGCCAGTCTCAGGGAACACCTGATGAAGACGTGAAGTAATGACGTCGAAATATCGTGTTTGGAAGACGCTGATATCCGGCAGAAAACCCGATTTCCACGAGATGTCAATAAACAGGTAACCAAGATCGCAGGAATTATTTTTATTCCATGATTACCGGTCTCGGAAAAACCGCCACATACACCACAGAACAGGGTCTTTTACGACTACATAAGTGTATAGTCGACATAAGGTGGCATAACTTTTTGATATTGGTTTTGTTAGATGACTGTGGTTCATTTACATGAGGGTGCCACATAGTTGTACTATTTATATTAAGTGGTTCTGTTAAGACCAAAACCTATAGGCTCATACGCAATGTGTATTTTATTGGTATGTTTTTTAATATAAGACCAGACGGATATTCACTTGTGTAACCCTGCAGTGTTTTTAAATTTATATGTGACTTTCGGTAGGTTTTATATACGACCAGACAGATGTGTACTTGTGCAACTCGGCAGTCTCAGAATTATGTACAAGCCCTAATCACGTAGTGTTTCCACACAAGCAGAGCCTGTTATGACGTAAGCTGTGACAGTCAATGACGCCTCTTCTGCTAGTGCCATCTCGCGACGCGGCCTGTAGTGTAAGAACAGAGGCTTGCGCTTGTGTGTGATGGAGACACTTAACGTTTATAATGTCATCTCTCTTGGACGCCTATGTGCTACGTACTCGTATAACAATTTTGTAAAGCCTGCGTGTTATGGGCAACTATTAATATCACCATTGTCTGCCTTGATGTTTAACCTGTATGTGTCCTAAGGTACATACCTAAATTTATATGTATACATGTAATGTAAGTGGAATCCAAGTCCACTTTTATAGTGTTTTCTGTCCTCCCTAGATCCGATGATGGCGGCTTTAGTTTCACAGAAACCGGTAATCATGGAATAAAATGAATTCCTGCGGTCTTGGCTACCAGTTTATTGTTTTAAAACTTTTTTGATGTGTGTATTTTTAGAACTATTAGTATGACAAAAGAGGTGATTAATGCGTATGAGTAGTGAAGGTAGTGCAACGCCAAGATACACAGCACACACCGCAGAACACCGAATCCAGCACATCACCAGACGCCACACCTACGTCCCAGGGTGCCAAAATGAGGCCCAACGTACCCATCACCAACAGCGCCACTGGAAAAAGTCACCACCTCTGTCCCAGAGATACTCCCTCCCTGCACCAGCCAGTTAGCATTTATCACCACAAACACAGTGCCCATCGCTGCCAACAACATCTTTACTAATAGTGACCACAACGCGATTACTTTCAGACTAACGAGACAAAACAACACAACCAACTCAGTATACACCCGACACTTACTATTCCTTAAAGCTGACTGGGAGAAATTAAGGGGAATAGTTCAAGGCGAAAACCCAGAAACCATCGACGGAAGCATTGACTCCAAGACATACAGGCTTACCGATTTCATCACAAAAGCACAAAATACGTCCATACCTAAAACACAGAACACAAAATGGACACAAATACCATGGACAAACAAAATGACTAGAGTAAAACAGGAAACGCGAAGAGCGAGACGACTGTACAAATGGTCAATAGCAGACAGAGATAGACAAAGAAGACTAGAAGCATAAAGGCTCGTGTAAGGCCAATGCAAAAACGAATTGTTCAAAACACGTCAACAACACTGGGACAAACATCTTGAGCCGTGAGTGGCTCATGCTTCCGCCATAAGCTACTTAACATCCTGTTCTTAACGTACTTGCACCTCACTACGTTAGTTTAAATTACTACTGTCACTGAATGCTGCTTTGCCTAACCGTGAGCGGCGTTAGCAGCGCGTATCGATATATCCACTCTCGTAGTATCTTTGCTCATCTGCTATTACTTCCCGGTCGCTGTCTGTCGGAGAGGAGTTCAGGTCACAAGTCCGGGCCTGCCAGTCAGTTGGAACATGTCTGGAGCGCAGTCCGGACCTGCCAGTCGGAAGTGCAATGCGGCACTAGTGCAGTCGGGCTGGAGCACCAGTGAGGCCTGCATCGACATGGCTCTCCCGACCATTGCCGCCAAGCATTACTTGAACCAGGCCACGGTCTTGGTGGATCTTCGGTCGGTAGTCCAAGCGGACGATGCGTTTTGGCTCTCTGATCGTTCATGGGTCGGCTGTATGTGTGTGCATCGACTCCCGATTTGTCTTCGGGTGTACTTAGTTACTGTTGCGTATCGTTCAGGTCTTCGTGTAAGTGTTTGTCAGATTGTGTGTATAGTTGGCGGTAGTTCCACTGACGACTATTTTCGATGTTGTCGGCATTCTGCGGGCAGTCTGTCGGTTGCTGTGGACGAGGGAAGTTATCTCCGCGTGGTGCAGTCGGCTGGGTCACTGGCAGCCGCTAGGCAGTGACGGAGCATGTGTGGAGCTGTCAGATCGCTACTGACCGAGGACGTCAAAGTTGAGTAGTGGTTTCAACTACCCAAGCAACGTCCATTCATGTTGTGGTTGTTCGTTTCGGTGGTTGGGAAGGTTTTCCCGTGCGCAACACCGAGTGTTTCTACTGCTCAAATTTAGCCGCCATGCAGTGAAATTAACCATTTTGGTTGACTACAATTTGAGTGCACCAGTGGAATTTTATGCCTTGTGGCCGTTTGTGTTCTGGTTACCTGCCCTGGCCACTGACATAAATTCAGGCAGTGCTCCTTTTGGGTGAAGTTAACTATATTATCGTATTTAAAATTCAAGTGTACTAGCGGAATTTTCTGCCTTGTGGCCGTTAGCGTTCCGGTTACCTGCCCTGCCCAGTAACGTAGTTTCAGGCAGCGTCCTTTCCTCACATGTTGTCTCTGTCTACCATGGGGTGTAATTTTGACAGCTAATACATACTCTATTGGGGATTATCACGTTTGTAACCTTTTCTGTTTGAGTTCTCATGTACTGATTGATGAGAAGCAAGTCGTTGTGTTGGTCGGTCTGTGGCTGTCCCCTGGTTGGGTTCCGATGGATCAAGTGTACTTGGCCTCACCACCTGTCTCGCCTAAGTGAACGAGGGCAGACTGACCTCCCTGGAGGCTTCTGAGTGCCACCAGTGTTTAATTATCTGTTTTCAGCTACTTATAGTTTAAGGCTTATGTTTATTTCTCCTTTTTCTTAAAAATTTTTGCAAAATTAATTCTTAAATTTATTTTTCAAGCTTAAACATTGCGGCCTTCTGCCTTTGAAAGATTATGGAACTATATTTTAAAATTTTGAAACTTAATTGTGGCCTTCAGCCATTGGTATTGCACCTTGCATATGTTTCATCTATCTGCTTTGCCTTGAGGCTTTCCACTTAACCGTGATATGTTTTTTTTTAAATTTATTTTATTGGCCTCTTTAATTGCATTTATATCTGGTTGATTCTTAAGATTTCTTGTTCTTAAACATTCTGGCCTCTGTCTTTAAAAGTCTATAGTAATATATTCTAAAATTTTGAAAATTAATTGTGGCCTTCAACCTTTGGTGTTGTACCTTGCGTATTTTTGTTCTGTCTACTTTGCTGTGATGTTTTTTTAATTATTTTATTGCTATCTTAATTGGATTTTTATCTTGTTGATTTGTTAAGATTTCTTGTTTGGAGCTCTTCAGCTGTGAAACAGTTGCATTCGGTAAAGGTCCGGCTATGTGCCGCTTTGGCTGTAAAAGTGTTATTAAATTACAATAAATTACAATTAGAAGGCGAAACTGACCCCGTCTTTATTTGACTCTTTCCACAATCCTAATTACCTTTTCTGCCCAGCGGGTTTAGCGGGAGTTTTACATCTGGCATCGCAAATACAGACGGACATATGGGGTGAAACATACAAAATAATTACTGAAAAAATAAAGAGCCCGCTAGATCTGGAACGTTAAGACAGGATGACGGCGCTATGACAAAGGGATGGATACAAACAGCATAATTCTTGTTGCACAAGCTCCTATCTGATGACATCGTCGACATTGACACACACTAACTAGCAACACTGCGAGAGGAACTGAACGCACCGTACAAAGTCCCACAGTCACCTGTTCTTTTGCGCAAAAAATGGCTATAGCGATCTCAGGGCTGAAAAACAAGAAAGCACTGGACCAGACGGAATTCATTCAGAAGTATTAAAACAAATAATACCACAGATCACTCCATTCCTTACAACCCTGTTAAACGACGCTCTATGGCTGGACCGTGTGCCTACAGTTTGGAAGGTCTCCAAGGCAGTCGTAATAAAGAAGGCAGCTGACAAGGATTCATCAGATCCCAAGTCACGTCAGCCTATATGTCCTATAAACACACTTGCCAAGGTCCAGGAAAAGCTCTTGTGCAGGCATTTACAGGCGCACAGAGCTCTCCATGGCCTAATCCAACATCAATTCGGTTTCAGAGAGGGAAAGTCGAATGACGGTACCATCAACCCAGCGTTACAATTTGCCAACAGCACCAGGGATAAGTATGCAATGTCAGTTATGACCGACATTGAGGATGCCTTTGATAATCTGTGGTGGTCTGCAATGTCCAAGAGGCTCAGACAATAGGAGATACCTGAAACACTATACAACAGTCTATTTAGACTACTGTAAGAACAGAGTGGTCGAATGGTAGATTAGACTGCCGAAAAGTAATGAAACTAATTACAAAAGGCTGCCCCCAAGGGTCGATCTGTGATCCCATCTTCTGGGACATTACTATTGAACCGCTCCTGCAACTTCTGGAGGGAACAATAATGACAGATGGAGTTGTCGCATGAACAGATCACCTTTTGGTCGTAGTGCAATAGGTCCCAGCCAGAAGAAAGAGCAAATGGAACACTCATAACACAATGGTGTTACAACAACAATCTCAAGATAGCCGTTACCAAAAAAACATACACTTTACTGAAAGGTTCTGTCCAGAGAAACCGTAGTGTTAAAATAGGGTGCAAAAAAACATTAAACGAACAGTCACCACACGCTATCTTGATGTACAAATAGACCAAAAACAACGTTTCCATGAACACGTACGCATTGTCGCAAACAAAACAAACAAAAAAAAATATTACACAACTGACAAGACTAAACTGATAACAATTTAAACTCCACTTGGCAGTTATACGGACATACCGTTGTGCTCTCTTCGAGTCGGTACTTAGCTTCGCCGCCAGCACATGGGCTTACAGTCTGAGCCTATCAACAAACGGGACCCTGGTCAGATGAGGACAAAGGAGCGGCTTACTAAGACTATCGGGAGCTTTCGGCGCCAGCTCGGTGGAATCACTCCGTGTGGTGCTCGGAATATATCGAATAGACTTTACGATAAGATATAGAGTGGCTATGTACTGGCTTAAGGTGGAAGACACGATCAGGTGTAACAATTGACACGAAACCCCAATTAAAAAATTGGAGTACCTGACAAAGTGAGTGGGACACAAGTCATAAAGGCCGCAGGCCACACCAGTTCTTTTCCTATGTGAGGGAGAGACTAAAATTCAAACATATCGGTCCCAGCCACGGTATGGCCCACTTCTTAATAGGACACAGGCCTTACCCCACGCACTTCCACCGTGTGAGTCTGAGGGAGACACCAACATGTACATGTGGGGAAGAAGGCTCTCCAGAACACATCGTCCTCAACAGTATTCAAGACACAACACGCAATGCAATGCTCGGAGACGAAGACGTATAGACCATGTTAAACACAGTCGCTGACGATATATCCAAAGTGACCTGTAGAGTCAGACAACGAACCTATATGCAAAGATAGGAAGGCAATCACAGGGTGGAAAACAGCAGTGATTCCGACATGGACTCAGTTGATGACATTGATCCTGACACGACCGGAAATGAAAATGAATAAATACCCTAAATAAACAATACAATGACCTTTAAAAAAGTTAGAGGTTAAGATTTAGTTATTAGGAAATCTAGAGTACATGTTAGATTTAGGTGAAGAGCTGTGATTGACGGTCGGTGACTTGATGGACAGTTCCAAGACACTCACCATCATACAAACTCGATGAAGGGACATTCTTCCACTATAATCTTTCCTGTCTTCTGTTTTTATTCTTCCTAAAAATATGGTTACAGTTTATAATTCGAGTTTAGAAAATATTGTTAATTTCATTAATGTTTATTATCTTTCATCTGTCCATCTAAAATTCAAGAATCTTGTTTATTTTAGAAATTTTTTTCCGAATTTATAGTATGTCTTAAAGGTATAATATGTCATAACCTCTTCTCTGCCTTCATAAATTCTTATCTTTCATTCATAAATCGCTAATTTTAAGATTTTAGTTTCTTAATTATTTTTAAGTTTGTAGGTAGTTAAAGTTTCCATGTTATTAATTCTTACTAAAAATAAGAAACAACAAATAAGTTTCACAATCTGTACGTGTAAAAATTCGTATTGTGAAAGTATACTCTGTCTTATTAACAAGGTGCCAGGTCATTTGTAAATGGCAGCAAATAAATAAATGATAAAATACACTCCACGCTTGTCATTAATGTCTGTGCGCCTTCTGGTAATTGACGTCGGCGTGAAAGAGCACGATTTTATGCGTTCATTGGTCCACTGTTCTTAGGTTGGAGATCAATACCAGAACTTTACGCCGTGCCAGGAACTGCATCTCATTGTTCGTGATTTAGCACTATGGAGATCCTGGGAGGTAAGGCGAGTCGATGACTCGGGATTCACGTTTCACACGAGCCATTCGGCTAGTCGGCTAGACCGCATTTACTGGTTGATGCGGTGCTCGATGTAGAGTGCTGGTCTTCGGTGTTCTCTTACCACTGCACGTACATTGCTCCTTCCTCGCCAGGAGGTTTGGAGGAGTTTGGAGGAGTCGGGCACCATGGAAACTCAACACTCAGCATCTGCAGAATCCTGATTGTCGCCAACGTATCACTTAGACGTGGACATGATGCGAACGGCGTCTCTGATCCTAATCATCCGTCGTGCACTGGTATACGAAACCGATTCTCCGGCGCACATTCATCACTTACAGGTGGTCGCTTGGCACAGGCTCACTACAGACTGCTACTTCAGCGCCCTCAGCGACGTTTATGGCCAGCCACCTTCGCCGGAAGTACAAATTGAACGCAGCATGATTAAAGCGAAGCTACTAGCGGCTACTCACCGGAAACTACACTGGGTTTTGGTGCGTGCCCGTAGACCTGACGTGGTGTGGCAGGAGAATCCCTCCATTGTGCTTGATCGCAGACACCGTAGACGAAACTTGGTCACCGAACTCGTCGATCATTGTGCGCAGCAGGTCACCTGCCAATCGAATATAGTCGGTAGCTTTGTCGAACATTATCGCCGAGTCTACGGTGCCGCCCTGGACTATGATCCTAGCGCCGTGGACAATCCGCGCTTCCTCACGCTTGAGGAGGGTGTTACGCTAATGGAACTTTTCGCCTCCGAGGAACTCACTACCGCTATATTCAGGGGTGCACTGTGCAAGTCACCAGGCATCGAAAGACTCCCTAATGAATTTTATAGTACGTTTTCTGGTCTCATGTCTACACTATGAATGCAGATGTATAATCCACTGATCACATCTGCAGCTGCGATTCAGCCAGCCTTTGTCGAGGGCATTTTTGGTCCCATTCATAAACCGCCGCTTGGAATTACTACGGGCCACTACTGCCCTGTCACCTTACTAAATAGTGATTACAAGATTTTTGCGTTGTTATTAGTGGCGCACTTCAGACTCCTCTTACCACGTATCTCTCCACTGCGCAGACTACGCCAGGTGGCGTAGACAGCAGCTGAAGACTGTCGTGACGTGATTGCACTGGCAGAGGCGTCCAGACTTCGTGCGGAGATTTTTGCCGTAGATTCTGACAGCGCGTTTGACAGGATGCGCCATGTCTTCCTATATTCTGTCTTCGGATGGATGTGCTTCCCCACCCTGTTGTTCAGCGTCTCTCGGCGGCTCTCTAGCGACGAGAGTGCATTGGTCCAGGTCAGTGGGCGTGTGGCGGGTCCGATACCTATTCAACGGTCGGTCCGACAAAGCTGCTCCCTCCCTGTCCATGTACCTTTATGCAGTGGCGCACGAGCCACTCATAAGCCTGTTGAGGCCGCAGTTGTCGAGATTCTGCTTAATCGGTTACACCTTCCGATGACGTGCATACGCAGATGAGCTCCTCCTAGTGGTTCGTTCTCGGGAGGAGGTCGCACGGATCCTCGACACCACGAGGGCTCATGGGAGAGCGGCTGGAAGAGTGATGGATGTGCGCAACTCCACGGCGCTGTCCACCCCCAGAAGATCTGGCGTCCCTGCCATGAGTCCAACATCTCCACTATCTTGGGCTCGTCTTTACGTTATCAACGCGCCGTACAGCGGTGGTCGACTTTCGTCAGATTAGGAGAATTACCCAAACGATGATCAGTCACAGCTCCCTGCGCCACCTGGATTCTTTGCAACGTGCTGCCTACCTGAATGCCTACGTAGCATCCAGAATGGTTCGTATTGCGCAGATTATACCGCTGCCGATTACGATAGGACGTTGTATTCAAGCGGCATTCACATATTTTCTGACGGCTGGGCACATCTTCAAAGTACACTGTGACACAAACACTCGCCTCTCGCCTGTAGGAGGGCTTGGTCTTAACGAACGTCCGCTATCGTGTAGCAACACTTTACGTGGCTACAATGCATAAACAATGGCACACTATCGAGGCCCCCCACTACGCACCATTTACTTGCCGTCCTTGTGCCAGTCTCCCTCTCCCCGCCGGTCCCAGCCAGTAACATCAGGCCCGCATTTGCACACATCGGGACCTTCATTATGGAACTCAGTTATGGTCGCGCCGAATTCCCACGAAAGCGCCTGGCACAGGTTAAGGATTTCTACGTCCTTTTCGTGCGTACTCTCTCCTGTAACGTCGTAGAACGCAAGTCCCCATTGTTACGATGGACTGTGATTCGGTGCCACATTCATCACAGCTTCTTTCCGACGCATATCAGATCGACTTGGTATTATGTATCCAACTAATCAGCGGCTCCATGCAATAGGGCTGGTGGACTCTCCCCTCTATGCCGTCAGTCGTAGAGTAGACGTTGATCATTACCGGTTCAGCTGTGTATCCGTTGCGGATCTCTGGTTGGTGGGGCGACAAATAGTCGCGTGTTTCATCCGAGTGTCACCTCGTGATATTGACTCCGGTGGAATATTTTCCTGTAAGAGAGTCTCGGACGTTTGTCTGGATATAGCGCTGGACTTTCGCATACCTATATCCGACCGCTCATCACTCGCGCCTGTATTTTTGACAATACATGCAACTGCACATGCAGAGGTTGCGCGCAGTTCCCGTTATCGCGAGTATCTTGCGAATTAACAGCGTTTTTACCAGACCTCCAAAAAGTTGGCGTGTTCCCGGCGTAGCATGTGCCCACCCTATTCGGAATGAAACACGACGGGCCTACGTCTTGGATTCGACCCACTTTCCATCCTTTATCACCTTGGGGATTTCCAGGATTCCGGATTGGCTGACTAGTTTTAATTTGTTTTTCCTCCTTATATACGTGCACAATAAATAAAGAAATAAAACAAATAAGTAAAATTAATATGAGCTATTTAAGGATGCAGCACGGCGGCGGGAGGGAGGAGCCATTCGACCACTGCCCACCTTGTTTCCTCCAGCCTGTAGCTGACTGTGGCCCAAACAAACTGAAAATACAGACATAAATAAATAAATTAATTAATTAAAAATAAGAAAAATTAGTTAAAAAGAAAAAAATGTTTTCCTTGTTTGAAGCACAGAGAAAAAAAGTGGGCAGGAGACGCGGGTTCGAATCCTGGCCTTGCTAATTAAAAAAAGTTAAGTAAAAATAGAAAACCAGAAAATGATAAAAAAACAAATAAGAAACTGAGCAAAAAAGAAAAGAAAAAGGCAAAAATGAGGTTGCATCTTTGATTAGTAATCAAAACGTCTTCAGTTCCGGGTTCTAAAGCCACCCAATCACTGATATTTTGATTAATAATCAGCACTGGTGGCCGAAGACTTCCGGCATAAAAACTCACCTCAGTCTGCAACGGCCTTGTCAGAGAAGGAAGAGGAGTACACAGAGGCACTCTCTTGTTCTTGGGATGGGAAACTGCCCCTAAAGGCGGAAGAATCAGCAATGATCACCGTCATGAGGATGCAGAAGGCAACGCAACCCACTGCATTAAAGACATAACATGTATCCACATGACATGTGGCCTATAACTGGAGAAGTTTCATGATGATCTCTCCATTGCCAAAGGATTTCAGAATAGTCCCCCATCTGGATCTGCGAGAGGGGACTGCTAAGTGGGAGGTGATCATGAGAAAAAGACTCAATAAGAAACGAAATGATAATGTTCTACGAGCCGGTGCGTGGACTGCCAGAAGCTTGAACGTGTTAGGGATACTAGAAAATCTGAAAACGGAAAAGCTAAGGCTCAATCCTATACACGGCTCAGTTAAATGAAATGGAAAGAAGACGAGGATTCAAAATGAAATTTCATTCTGTAGACATCCCCCGGCTGTGGCAATGCAGTGTCTCCGTCATATTCTTTCTTCCAGGAGTGCTAGTTCTGCAAGTTTCACAGAAGAGCGTTAGTGAAGTTTGGAAGGTAGGAGACGAGGTACTGGCGGAAGTAAAGCTGTGAGGACGGGTGGTGAGTCGTGCTTGGGTGGCTCAGTTGGTAAAGCACTTGCCCGCGAAAGGCGAAGGTGTCGAGTTCGAATCTCGGTCCGGCACACAGTTGTAATCTGCCAGGAAGATTCAAGACAAGGATTTCTGGCCAGTTGAGTATAAGGTATTGTCAAGAGCAGCAGAAAATGGTATAACGGGAGGTAGATTCGTTATGAATAGGAAGATAGGACAGAGAGTGTGTTACTGTGAACAGCTCTTGATAGGGCTGTTCTTATCAAAATCGACAGCAAACCAACACTGACCACGATACTTCAGGTATACGTGCCGACGCCATAAGCTGAAGGAAAAGAGACAGAGGGTAATACAGTACGTAAATGAGGATGAAAATCCAGTAGTCATGAGGGACTGGAATGCAGTTGTTGGGGAGGGAGTAGAAGAAAACTTTACAAGAGAATATGGGCTTGGGACAACGAATGAGGGTGGAGAAAGGCTAACTGAGTCATGTAATAAATATAAACTAGTAATAGGGAATATTCCGTTCAAGAATCACAAGAGTAGGCATACTTGGAAACGGCCGGGCGATATGGGGAGATTTCAATTAGTATACATCATGGTCACGCAGAGATTTTGAAATCAGATACTGAATTGTAAGGTCAACCAGGAGCTGATATAGACTCACAGTGTAATAGTAATGAAGCGTAGCCTGAAGTATAAGAGATTAGTCAGGAAGAATCAACAGGCAAAGATGTAGAATACGGAAGTGCTAAGCAATGACGAGATACGCTTGAAGTTCTCTAAGGATATAGATACAGCAATAAGAAATAGTTCAGTAGGCAGTACAGTTGCAAAGGAACGGACATCACTGAAAAGGCCAATAACAGAATTTGTAATGGAAAACATAGGTGAAAAGAAGGTAACTGCGAAGTAACTGTAGGCAACAGAAGAAATACTTCAACTGATTGATGACAGGAGGGAGTATAAAAATGATCAGGGAAATTCAGGAATATTCACTGAGGAATGAAATAAACAGGAAGTGTAGGGTGGCTAAGACGAAATGATAGCATGAAAAATGTGAAGAAATCGAAAAAGAAATGATTCTCGTAAGGACTGACTCAGCTCATGAGAAAGTCAAAACGACTTCTGGCGAAATTAAAAGCAAGGATGGTGACATTAGAAGTGCTACTGGAATTTCACTGTTAAATGAAGAGGAGAGAGAAAAATGCCTCTATGAGGGGGAAGATTTGTCTGATGTGAGAGAAGAAACAGAAGTCGATTTAGAAGAGATATGACATCTAGAATTAGAATCAGAATTTAAGAGAGCTATGGAGGACTTAAGATCAAATAATGTGCTTTGGCCTTCTCCACCAGACATCACGGCGCCTAGAGTATAAGCAACCAAACTGACATCCTGCAGCCGTGGGTTGCCCGCTTCGCAGGCACACCGAAGCACTACACAACCGACAGGCAATATTGATGAACGGCCACAACAACAACAACAACAACAACACAGCAAAGACGCCAGCGGCCACCAGGGGCCACTACTGGCCAACATAAACATAAGCAAGAGGTTGGTCCCTGCAGATCCCGGAACTATTTTCACACGTCAAACCACGAGATGGAAAATAGTTCCGAGGTACTCATCTGCCGAAGCGCTATAAACGCCGGCGCTCGGCCACACATCGGCAGTTCATCGACCGCCAGCAGATGTGGATAGCTGCCGCCCCGGCAGCCCAGCTTGGATCTTCTCGCTGATCTCTGGATTAGGCTTGGTATATCGGAGAAGTCTCTGGCGGAGACTAGTAGGAAATTATTTCAGTTGTTTTCTACATTTTTCTTGTATGTAGTTGTGATTCGAAGGTGGATCAGTGTTTTGTGTTGGTGTTATACTTGGAGAATTTGTTTTGGTTAGTTGAACAGTCCAATAAATTGTTTTCGGAATTTGATCGTTAGTTTCTTCTGCTTATGCAGACATATCATAAGGCATAAGGGATCGATAACATCCCATCAGAAATTGTGAGGACGGCTCGTGAGTCGTGCTTGGGTAGCTCAGCTGCCGGCATGGTAGCTCAGCGTGTTCGGTCAGAGAGCTGCTTGGCCTCTGTAATAAAAAAAACTGAGTGGAAGGATCAACAAACGAACGCGAACGGATGTCATATGACGTCCCCAACGACCAAACACGACGATCAACAACGAAAATAATGAGAAAAATAAAAAAGCGTCACAATTATTAGCGAAATTGAAAAAAAAAAATTGGTAGAGCACTTGCCCGCGAAAGGCGAAGGTCCCGAGTTCGAGTCCCGGTCTGGCACACAATTTTAACCTCGAAAGCAGATTAGCACTGGCAAAAAAGTGCATTTCTGGCGAAGAGAAGCCTTCTAGTATCAAACATAGGCGTTAATTTGAGGAAGAAATTTCTCAGAATGTACATTTGGAGCACAGTATTCCATGGATATGAAACCAAGACTGTGGGAAAACCGAAACAGAAAAGAATCGAAACATTTGAGATGTGGTGCTACAGACGAATGTTGAAAATTAGGTGGACTGATGAGGTACGGAATGAAGAGGTTCTGCGCAGAATCGGAGACGAAAAGAATATGTTGAAAACACTGACAAGAAGAAGTATAGGATGATAGGTCATCTGTTAAGACATCTGGCAATAACTTCCAATGGTACTAGAGGGAGCTACAGAGGGCTAAAACTGTAGAGGAAGAAAGAAATTGGAATTGAGGACGTAGGTTGCAAGGGCTACTCTGGGATGAAGAGGTTGGCACAGGAGAGAAATTCGATGCAGGTCGCATCAAACCAGTCACAAGACTGATGACTCAAAAAAATAAATAACCACAATGTGTGAGATTGTTATATTCTTCGCCCTGTACTAGCTGCCCTACAAAGCTATCAGCGATCCGAAGCCACAGCATCCATCACTGACGTCAGCACAGCAGCCGGCGCTGATGGGTAGTCCGAGGGTCTACCAACACAACTCCGGTCCAGGGCAGAAGCTGCCCTAACTCCAGCTTGGAGTGTAGTAAACGACGACTGTCTGTAAGCCCGTAGTTTTTTTTTCTATCGTTCGATTCGCGGGGAAATTTTAAAAAATCAGCTCTTATCCAGCTCTAGGGAATAAATTATATTGCCTGAAGACAGAAGCACGAGGCGTTGCAGAAACAATTGTGTATCCTCAAGAATGCCCTTGAGGCGAAACGTCTCTAAACGCAGAACAGAATTCTCTTCTTACAAAGTGCTATCGGTAAATGAGGCTGTTGCATTAAATATGCTGGAACGAACGTACTCCACAAAAGAGCTGCGAAACTTGTTCTTTTAATCAAGAAAAATCTGTCGCTGAGGGAGAATAACGGCGGCGGGCTCGGCGCGGAGCGGCGGGCAGCAGATGGTCCCGGCCGGTCGCGTCCTCCAAGTTTGCCGGCCGTAATTCGTGCGGCAGCGGCGCCGCTCGCGGGTAATATTCCCTCGTTCGCTGCTGTGACTCACCTATTCTGCTCTCGCCCCAGCTCGGCCCACCGGGCCCCCGTTTGGCAGAGCGCCATCGGAAGCAGATTAAACGTAAATAGTTGATGATACGGGCAGCTGCGTAGAGTGCTCCCCGCCGATATGTCTTGATGGCTAGGCCGGCAGCGCCCGCAGTTTGGTAAGGTTCGTGCGGCCACCGCTGCTCTGTATGCCTCAGAGTATTATTATCCAGGCCCCACTCCAAAACTGCTATCTTTGCCCTCGCGGTTGCTTCTGAACCCTTATCCTGTCAAGCAAACTGCCTGACATTGACATTCAATAATGCTTAAAGCCTTTAGTTCGTTACTTGGAAAGGAGAGCAGCAGGTGTTCCATTTTCTTTTTTAGAATATATCATTAGAGTCGCCGCTAATAAGTAAATATTCAAGAGGTTTTCCGTTTTTTTTGTATTGTGCAGTATTTCATCTTTGGCATTCCTTCGTCACTATTTTTTTCTTTTTGGCAAGAACTCACTTGTTATTTTCAGGAGGGTATGACTTACAGTTTTTAGAAATTTTTGGAAAATCATGGTTTACATACAGTAGCTACAAATATCCTAAGGCCAAAATCGCGTGAATATTTCTTTGAAATTACAATTTCATTCTAACGAGCTGCATGGTCACCAATGCTGTGCGGATGCACAAACAGTGCCCGAACTCTTAAGGGAATGGGCAAAAAGCCACGAATAATGAGTATAACGGGTGGGGGCACTATGAATATAGTGCGGGACAATAAGTTGGGAATGTGGGTCTCACGGGAAGCGTGCCAGAGATGAAGCCCTGCAGTAGCACTATCCTCTGTGTCCTCCGTGGCTCAGATGGACAGAGCGTCTGCCGTGTAAGCAAGAAACCCCGGGTTCGAGTCCCTATCCGGGCACACATTCTCAACTGTCCCCGTGGACTTATATCAACGCCTGTATGCAGCTAAGGGTATTATTTCATTGTAATTTCTTCTAACGAGCTGCATGGTCACAGATGGTTGGGTTGGGTTGTTTGGGGGAAGAGATCAAACTACGAGGTCATGTGTCTCATCGCATTGGGGAAGGATGTCGGCCGTGCCCTTTCAAAGGAACCATTCCGGCATTTGCCTGGAGCGATTTAGGGAAATCACGGAAAACCTAATTCGGTACGGCCGGACGCGGGATTGAACCGTCGTCCTCCCGAATGCGAGTCCAGTGTGCTAACCACTGCGCCACCTCGCTCGGTGTGGTCACAGATGGTATCTGTTCTTTCAGACGTGTCTAAATACTTCTTTACTCAGAACAACCATTTCGTACAAACTTAAGCGTCATCTTCAGATCTTGAAAAATCTTTTTGTTACGAAACACGTTCATTTTAAGTTGTACCTTACGCTAATTTCTTGTGTGGATAAAAAACAGCACATTATACATGGGTTGTGATAACTAAAATATTTAAAAACATTAAGGACCTTTTGCAGATGGTGATGTCCTTATACAAACCGCTCACAGACCATTGTGTTGTCACGAAAACACAATACACAGTATCAAATCCCTTTACATGTTTTTAGAAAGTAAAGCAGATCGCTCCTTCTGCCTTCTCAAAATGAGAAAATTCAATTATACACACTTGAGTTATCAAATTATTAAACATCCAGTTTCGGTCTGAGTACAATCTGTTTCTGATTGAAACTGGGTATTGGATAGACGGATAGACATTACAGCTGTAAACAAAAAAAAAAAAAAAAAAAAAAAAAAAAAAAAAAAAAAAAAAAAAAAAACCTTGATCAATTAACATAAGTGAGGGCGAGACGAAAGACGAAACCATTAGACAAGATGCTACGTCAGTATGACGATGATGAGGAATGCAATTCGGCAACCGTTCGTTCTCGTCGGAGCCAACGCACATGGGTAAGCCGCATCGTGATGCTGTACAAGGAATCGGGCTCGTCAGAAAAGACGAAGACTTCCACTCCTGTGTCCATTGTTGCCGCAGGGCGCGTCGCTGTTGCCGCCCCTGCCTGCAACAAAAGCCGCCGTCCTGACAGTCGAGGGTGCTGCAGAGTTTGTTGCACTGCTTATAGATACACAAAAACCCGTCATCAATCCGAAGATTATTTTGAAAATCACAGTTATTTCCTAGGCAGCGTGCTGTAGGAGGTAGTATGCCGTTGTCTTCCTCCGACCTTTAACATACTTATCATCCACTTGTCGGGAGACCTACAGCTTAACGTGAGATCATGCACGGCGCTGCCATCATTCTGAACACATCGATTCAGTATTCGGATGGAAGTCGTGGGATCCCAACAAACACGAGCAGCAATATGGCTTAACGATACTCCACAGCATCCTGCTGCTATCGAATTGTGACATTTGCCCGTAGACGCTTCTCCTTTTTAAATGAGGTATAACTCGATCTTCTCACGGGCATAATTCAAATGCGACTGCTGAGTGAGAAAACTGATGCGTATTTTTTTTCGTATACGGTAAATATACGGCGTTACTCGTACCTGCTGTGTGCCTTTTTGTTGAAATCCTATCATTTGCCAATTCAAACGTGTGTTACACTTCATCCCAACTGCATTTTGCCACCTTCATCGTGTTGTAAATTTAGTAGGCAGCAATGATGTCCGCGTGGCACGGCGTTAATAGTATCTGCAAGCACTCCCTTCCGCAAAACAACGATGAGCAGGTAGATATTTGCGTATCGCTCTGCGTACCTATGTGTACACTGCTAGACGATGTCACACTTCCGTGGCTGCGGCAACGCACCATAGTAGATCGGATGGCGATGCTAGCCGGCCGTTGTGGCCGAGCGGTTCTAGGCGCTTCTGTCCGGAACCGCGCTGCTGCTACGATCGCAGGTTCGAATCCTGCCTCGGGCATGGATGTGTGTGATGTCCTTAGGTTAGTTAGGTTTAAGTAGTTCTAAGTCTAGGGGACTGGTGACCTCAGATGTTGTCCCATAGTGCTCAGAGCCATTTGAACCATGGCGATCCTACCTTTCCGGTTCGCAATTAGTCGATCCCTGGCGCAAGTTGTAGCACTTGACAGTTTTAGTCCTTGACAGCCTCGTTTACATGGGATGAAAAGGGCGCTCAGAAACTGTTCCCATTACTAGTCGCCACGAAAGGCAAAGGATCCTACTATCCGTCCAAGTTGTTTGTGCCCCAGCAGCATGAAACAACAATCTGCAGCTACATTAAGCAAGAAGGAAGTGATACTTTCATTATGATGCTGCAAGAGAGCGGAGTTACAAGTTATCGAAGCACTACATGGTTTTGTGTCGGGAACCTAGAACTGACTCCGATCGAAACTGCAGTAGTTAGTAAACCGTTTATCAAAATTAAAAACGAATTCAAATGGTTCAAATGGCTCTGAGCACTGTGGTCACTAGTCCCCTACAACTTAGAACTACTTAAACCTAACTAACCTAAGGACATCACAGACATCCATGCCCGAGGCCGGATTCGAACCTGCGACCGTAGCAGTCGCGCGGTTCCGGACAGAGCGCCTTAACCGCAAGACCAACGCGGCCGGCAAACGAATTCAGTGTGAGTTTTTCTAATGCGTTTTTATCTGTTTTTCTATTGGAGTTATCTCTTACGATATTTTTTTGTTACTCTGATTATTAATGAGATGTTGACGCTCATTGACTGGAGTATGACTGTTTTTAGTAATGAGTTCTGTTTCGAACGTCCAACAGAGACGTCTCTGGAGACATTCCAGACGGCGATGGGATAGCGATGTGACTGTCACCCGCCATACGGCCCAACAACCATGACTGATGGTCTGGGATGATATTTCAGTTCTTAGTAGGACCCCTCTGGTTCTCATCTGTGACCCTTACAGCACAGCGATACATCGGCGATATTATACGCCCCGTTTTGTTGCAGTTCATGGGAAGCTAGTTTGGGCTTACGTTTCAGCAAGATAATGCCCGACCGCACACGACGAGAGTCTCTGATGCTTGTCTCCGTGCTTGCCAAACTGAGATTTGTAATTCGCCAGTTGGACAGAATTAGTTGCGATGTCTTTGAGGAAGGTATCCAGCAATTCAGTCAATGGACGCCAAACCGAATGACTGCTTGATTAAGGGGCAGGTCGGACCAACGCACAATTGACTTGCTCAATTTGTGGAGATCTCTCTCCCGAACAAGTCATCCAATTTTTGTAAAATTTTAATCATTTGTTTCTCTGCACATGTACGTCACATCTACCGGTTGCCGTCTCAGTTGGATAATTCCTTCGTGGTGCGTCGTTTTCTTTTTTCCTCTTAGAGCTTAATTTAGTCCATAATATGACTCAACATTATCTGGATAAACTGCACTGATTCATTGCAAAGATTTGATTTTAACATAAACTTACGGAGAGAATTATAACCTGAAACTGGAGTTTTTCCATATTAGGCCTACTATTACGTTCCATAGAGGCAGTACTTGCTCTGTCTCGCATCTCGTAGACTCGTACTCGTGCTCGACAAGAAAACTCATGCATCTGCCTGCATGTACACTGCACACAGCTCAGTTTCTTACAAAAAGCGACTTTTTGACGATGGGGAAGGCATTTGAAGCATTGGGCTTGGCTCAGAGAAACCACCAAACGATCTGGTGTATCAATGAGGTTCGAACAATGGACAATGTATACGTGTGGCCAAATACTAAACGGATACGAGGTGAGACCCTGTGTCTTTACAACTGCAAACCTCGCGAAATCATATAATAATTAAATTAAGCACTGACTAATAATTAACACAAATAATAAGGATGATACAAAAGGATAGTGTCTGAAATTAAAATCTTCTGGGCTGTTAGGCCGCCTCATAATTCCTCTAAAATAATAGGCGTTTCGACGCCTCTGTTGGAATCTTCTTCAGAATTTTCCGGTGTCCACTATTGCTACAACACTGCGACTCCCGAAGATCTTGAAGAAGATCCCAGCAGAGGGGTCGAAACGTCCATTATTTCAAAGGTAATATGACGCGACCTAACAACCCAGAAGAGTTTAACTTTAGTGACAACGCCCACGAAAGCCTGCCTGCAGACCCACATAAAAAGACAGCGTGCCCGCGAGATATGTATTATTTCCGCAACATAATATCGCGTGCTTGCCATAAACTTATTCACGACGAGTCTGTAGTGATAATTAGATCCTAAAAAACTCGGCTGTCACTCAGTCCTATCACATTAGTTAGAGGCATGCGCAAGGATAACTGTTTTCGTTAGCAATTCCACCGCTCGCAGGTGGCCGCTCCGAGCGGCCATAACCGGTACTCTCCGTCCCACGTTCAAAAGAAGGTTGCGCTCACACAAAGCGTTATACCTGTCTATCCGGCAACGCAATTTGACGCCACATTTCCTGAACAACTTCACCCACGAGAACAATGAGACGCACTTCTGTCCCTGGCGCAGAGAGAGCCCTATGTCTGGTGTAGTGACAGGAAATCTTTACTTCATCAAATATATTGTCTGCTGAAGGCTAACGTAGTACTAGCAGCGTGATGAACGTACAGTCGGACACTAAAGTCTACATACACCCTAAAAATAACACTTGAAGTCAAAATCAAACAATAAAATATTATGTATTCACTTTCTGTGACATAAACCGACATCTTAGGAACTGAAAAACGCCGGCCACTGTCGCCGAGCGGTTCTAGGCGCCTCAGTCCGGCGCCGCGCGGCTGCTACAGTCGCAGGTTCGAATCCTGCCTCCGTCCTGTATGTGGGTGCTGTCCTTAGGTTAGTTAGGTTTAAGTAGTTCTAAGTCTAGGGGACTGATGACCTCAGATGTTAAGCCTCAGAGTGCTCAGAGCCATTTGAACCATTTGAACTGAAAAAAATATACACTGCATAATTAATAATAATTTATACACTGTGACCTTCTTCACTTTCAGGCCCAATTTAATGTTTTGTATTGCCACCTTCTGCTTCGATCACAGCTTCCAAACGTCGAGAGCCGCGCGGAGTAGCCGTGCGCTCTTAGGCGTCATGCCACGGTTCGCGCGGCTCCCACCCGTCGGAGGTTCGAGTCCTCCCTTGGGCATGGGTGTGTGTGTTGTTCTTAGCGTAAGTTAGTTTAAGATAGATTAAGTAGTGTGTCGGCCTAGGGACCGATGGCCTCAGCAGTTTGGCCCCATAGAACTTACTATAAATTTCCAAAAACGTCGAGACATACATTCCACCAATCCTTTTCGTGTACGCAGGTGTAAAGTTATTGCACTCTTTCACTAAGGCTGCTTTTAAACCATCTTTGCTTTTGATGTTGTATTTTTTTATCCGATGCTTTAGTTCTCCCCAAAGATGTCCAGTTGGGTTAATGTCTGGTGACTGGGGAGGCGAATGCAACTGTTTTGGTTCATTGTAAAGTAGCCATTCTTTTACGACAATGTTCTTATGCTAGGGGTCATTGTCTTGCTGTAACACCCAGTCTGTTCTTAGTCCCAATTTCTCCGCAGATTGCTTCAGATTCTTCTTTAAGATGGTGAGATACTGCCATTTACCCATAATACCTTCAATAAATACTAAATTCCCAACTCCATCTCCGTTAACTTGTTATAGCTGGAATTCAAAGACATAAAAATTTTTTTGAAGGACATCATCTTTACGCCAGTGACTGTTATAAGTTTTTATAACACTATTACAATTTCGGCCTTAGGCCAGCTTACATTACGTTGACATGGCGTAAAGCCATAATATCACTTGATAATGACCTAAAGCCGAAATTGCAGTAGTGTAATAAAAACTTATAATAGTCACTGGCGTAAAGATGAGGTCCTTCCAGCTCCATACATGCAACCCCACACAAGAATATTTCCACCACTGATGGGACAAAATTTCTCTTCTTCCAACCATCATTCCATTTTCGCCCCACCGTTTGCTGTCCATCACACTGGAAGATGTTAAACTAGCTCTCGTCCGTGAAATGTACTGTATTCCAAAATGTGGAAGCTTTATTTCGGTGCAGAGTTGCAAATTATAGGCGCTTCTGTTGATTTACCCCGCTTACGAACAGTTTCTTCCTTAGTGTTCCACTTTCAAATCAATGACTATGCAGCAGTCTTCGTACTGTTATGGGATGAACATTACTTCCACTAGTATTCGCGACATCTAATGCCATCTCCGTAGATGTAATTCTGGGATCCGCATGCACTTTTCTAATGATATGTCGGCGCTCCCTGTTAGATAATTTTGGTGGTCGTTCACATCTAGCTTCGTTTTCTATACTTCCTCGATCCCTGTAATTGATTATTAGGTTTGGACACTTGCATGGCTCGTTCTAACCATTTCCACAATTTTCCGTAGTGAAATGCCCTTTTTACTGAGCTCAGTAATATTTTTCATCACCTCCACTGCTATTTCGGTTCTTTTTGAATCCATGTTACGCTATCGAATAATGTATTGCAATACACGTCTATTACACACACTAAAAAAAGTTTTGCATCACCCCAGTTCCCAGAACTTCTGAAGATTGACGTTGACTGTGGATATTGTACCACAGACACAGTCCCTTTAGCTTTTCAGAGATGTCACCAAACCCGTCCAAAGATGTAAACAACCATGCATGTTGATCAAATGTGTGTAAATTCCTATGGGACCAAACTGCTTAGGTCATTGGTCCCTAGACTTACACACCTATGCTAAGAACAACACACACACCCATGCCCGAGGGAGAACTCGAGCCTCCTGCGGGAGGGGCCGCGCGGTCCGTGCCATGGCGCCTCAAACCGCGCGGCCACTCCGAGCGACAAACCATGCATGAGCAGCGCCCATTAGACGGAGGGGGTCCGACAGCCGACCAGTTTCAGTCATTCCACCAAGAAGGAGGTACACGGCTCGTGTTGTCTGTAGTTCAACTATTCCTAGAAGGTTAATACCGCCGTTCTATGGCGTCCGCATTGTTACTTTGTGACAGGAAGGGCTCTCAACAAGGGAAGTGTCCAGGCGTCTCGGAGCGTACCAAAGCGATGTTGTTCGGACATGGAGGAGATACGGAGAGATAGGAACTGTCGATGACATGCCTCGCTCAGGCTGCCCAAAGGTTACTACTGCAACGGATGAGTGCTACCTACGGATTATGGCTAGGAGGATCCCTGATAGCAACGCCACCATGTTGAATAATGCTTTTCGTGCAGCCACAGGACGTCAAGTTACGACTCCAACTGTGTGCAATAGGCTGCATGATGCGCAACTTCACTCGCGACGTCTAAGGCGAGGTCCATCTTCGCAACCACGACATCATATACCGCGGTACAGATGGGCCCAACATCATGTTGAATGGACCGCTCAGGATTGACATCACGATCTATTCACCGATGAGTATCGCATGTGCGTGCAACCAGATAATGGTCGAAGACTTGTTTGTAGGCAACCTTGTCAGGCTGAATGCCTTAAGAAACATTGTCCAGCGAGTGCAGCAAGGTGGTGGTTCCCTGCTGTTTTGGGATGGCACTGTGTTGGACCGACGTCGTCATGGAAGGCGCCGTAACGGCTGCACGACACGTGAATGTCATCCTCCGACCGATAGTGTAACCATATCGGCAGCATATTGGTGAGGCATTCGCCCCCATTGTGCATGTCTCGTGAATGACTTCCTCCAGGATATCGACATCGCTCGACTAGAGTGGCCAGCATGTTCTCCATACATGAAACCTATCGAACATGCCTGGGAGAGGTTGGAAAGGGCTGTTTATGGTCGACGTTACCCACTACGCTCTCTGAGGGATCTACGCCGAATCGCCGTTGAGGAGTGGGACATACTGGACCAACAGTACCTTGATGACATTCTAGATAGTGTGCCACGACGAATACAGGCTTGCATCGATGCAAGAGGACGTGCTACTGGGTATTAGAGGTACAAGTGTGTACAGAAATCTGGACCACCACCTCTGATGGTCTCGTTGTATGGTGGTACAACATGCAATCTGTGGTTTTCATGAGCAATAAAAAGGTCGGAAATGGTGTTTATGTTGATCTGTATTTCAGTTTTCCGTTCAGGTTCCGGAACTCTCGGAACCGAGGTGATGCAAACCTTTTTTTGATGTGTGTATATCATCAAACCACACCACTTGCACCGTGTTCACTGCAACATTTCTCTTGCAACTAACGACAGACTCGAAGTGTACGTTGACTTCTGTAACGCAGTAGACAAACACAGTTGGGTCTGTCACCCTTGCAGTGCACGATACCAGTCTGAAGACCTTGGTTTATGTTATTGTGGACGTGGACGTAGGCACAGAGTTGCACGTGCATCCAGGCAGTACGCAACATACTACAAAATGGAGGTGTATGTAGACTTCTGTGTCCGACTGTGTATGATCTATACGTGGGTGACTCACCCAGCTAACGACACAAACACGTTTGTACCCGACTGAAGGACTAACAGACGAATCTTGAATGAGAATAAAGTAACAACAGACATCACAGTGCTATGCCTCCTCTTTTCAGTGTGTGTGTGTGTGTGTGTGTGTGTGTGTGGAGGTGAGTGTGTGTGCGCGCGCTCGCCCGTTGGATGGCTTATTCTTTCTCGTTAGTAGAGTGAAAGCGCGCGGCGGATGGCGGGGGGCCGGCTCTCGCGGCGCGGCCTTGAGGGCGGCCGTACACACGGCTGAATGCAGAGAGCGGCGCCCCGCCCCGGGATGCCGGCCTATGTAAACGCTGTTGCGTCGTCGTCGGCGGCCGCTACTCCGCTGTGTCAACAGCCGGTAGCCGGCAGCGCGCAACAACAAATCCCGGGTCGGCGCTTTCTTGCGGCCGTCTGCGAGCCGCCCAAAACCACGGCTTTGTGAGCGCGCGCCGCGGCGGGCCGGCCGGGGCTGAGTCGCACAGTCCGCGCAGATCCGTAGCGCGTCCCAGGTAATTACTCCAGTTCAGCGCGTGCGTTACCTCACACGGGGTAAGGATTTACGTGGTGTATAATATCTAAAGCTATGAGCGTTTCAACTCTGAAAATGTTAAAGGGATTTCGTCGCAAAGCCCTAAAGTAGCTAGAAACCTTTACTTTTATACGCCGGCCGGAGTGGCCAAGCGTTTCTAGGCGCTACAGTCTGGAACCGCACGACCGCTACGGACGCAGGTTCGAATCCTGCCTCGGGCATGGATGTGTGTGATGTCTTTAGGTTAGTTAGGTTTAAGCAGTTCTAAGTTCTAGTGGACTGATGACCTCAGAAGTCAAGTCCCATAGTGCTCAGATCCATTTTACTTTTATACAAAGTCGTTACCAAGATGTCCTCGACCTTTTGTGTGATACTATATTCGAGGGCAAAAGAAAAACAAATCGGAAATTATGGTTTCATTGGTATCGATGGGAACAACAAGTGTATTGTTACCGGTCTCCATTTATTTTATTTTCCCTACGCGTTTCGAGATATAAACCTACATCATATGGTTGATTTACGTGAATTAATACAACGTGTATGTGTTCTCCAGGATGAATTTTCAAAAACTGCGCGTCGCAACGGGTGTAACGGCCCCATGTGAGCCGCTACATGGCTTGTTACAAGAGTCACATGCTCAAAACACACCTGGGTGCCCTTCTGACACTCAGGGAATTTTAATCCGGAATTACATTATCACTCTTAATATAGTCTGAAAATGTGAATGTTGTGCCTGCTGACGTATGCGTGGGCTGTCTGCTGTGGGTTCTGTGAATGTGGAGATGCAGTTTAGCCAAACATTGTATCAAGTAGAGTGCGACTGCATTCGACCAGAGAGACATAAGTTCCCCACACGTTAGCAGGTCCCGTTTGGTTGGCAAATAGCCGCTGTGCAGACTCTCTGAGCCCTTCGGGCCACCGTGTGTGGACCCAGGACGAGGGGAGACGGTAAGGATTCCCTGCTGAGACTCTGGTGAGTATAGGCGCTCTGCGTGATGGCTCCTATAGTCATCTTAGTTAGGACATATAGTCAGGTTGCATAAAATTGCTATTTTTTTGGTATCACTGATGACGGGCCAGCATTTCATATAACCGTATCATTAAGTAAAGTGAGTTATCAAGGACTTATTTTCATGACTTTTTTAAATAAAGTGTTGTTGTTATATAAAATTCTTTGTCTCACAGCAACGTCTTATTTCCGTTACCACTCCAATTAAGTTATTCAAACTGTCAACTTAAAGCTAACCAATAATCAGAAATTTTGTAGTGATATTTGCCCATGCGAACGGTCGTAGAAGTCTTTAACAGAAGATACAGGTGCCATTTTCAAGTTGAGGATGCCTGCCAAGGTTTTGCGGAAAGCAAGTGTCATGCACGGGGACTCATAACTTGGACCTCTACCTTTAATGGAAAGTGCTCTGTGAGAAGACAAAGGTCCCAGGTTCGATGCCCAGTCTGGCACACAGTTGTAATGTGCAAGGAAGTTTCAACATTTACAAAGTGCATCTAATGTTGTATGTGATGTAGCACGCCACATACTGTATGGAATTCGGCATATTTTTCAGATGATCCTAATGGAATAGGGAAACGCAATCATTACTCGCGGATTGGGCCTCTTGGCGACTGCTACCTGCAAGGCAAAGCGAAGATCGTATGTCGTCAATGTGAGTATACATGAAACTTATTCCTTTGCGAATATTGACAGTAAGTTACTGTATTGCACTTCTAAACACAAGGACAGCAATATTATTTCTATCCGCCGACACCGGGCAAGTGAGTTTCAATTAAAATGTCTCCCTCTACGGGAATATACATGATGGCTGTAGGAGTGTAGGTTGTAGCCACAGGTTTGACGACATATGGCAGTTTGGGTCCGGCCGAGAAGTGTGCACAGATAACTTAATGTAAGGCGACCGTTCGCGATTAACGGGAATTCCAGGTTCGATACCCAGTCAGGCTCAGATTTTTATTGTTGTCATTCCATTATACAGATGATGGTTATCGATATTAGTAACTGCGAATACGTTCCATATATTTCATAACGGCATACATGTCCGAATGACCATTACAACGTACTTCTGAGCAACACAGGCCCGCATTATCATGTCGTCGTTATTATCAGTAGATGAACCCTGGTGATGCCACTGCCTCTTTATTCAAGCAGCTCGTGAGGCTCGCCACCTCCAGATCCTACCAAAGGCGGAGAGGTTAAGCATTCGACTACGGAGGCGGCACAATGGAATAGGAAGGAGTAAAATGATTCCGACAGATTCTATAATACACCACGTATAATACATTGCAGTGCAGAATAGTAAAGTTGCTAAGAGACTGCAGACTTGACATATTGTCTAACTATAACGGAGATTAAATACATTGAATATGGCTTTTGAAATGAGGAGAGAGAGGAAGGGAATATGGTAGCAAATTGCATACTGCTATGCCTCCCATTACACGTATTTGTGTATGTGTGCACACCGGTGCGAGTGTAGTTTAGGTATACTTGTGCAATACGAGGAGAAAGATATTCGGCCCCGGTGAAATATGTGACATGTAGTGTACACTGTCTTCTTGGAAATGTGGCAACATCAGCCATGCATCATTCATCCGCTCGCTATGAGCTATTTCACAAACATTTGGATTAACCTTTGCGTATGGAATTTTGTTTTAGGTAGGAAAATCGATATTGCACTTGTAATATGCGAGGTGCTGGGGCAAGCAGTGTATTTAACACTAAATTCTTCTAGAATCTATATATGTAAATGATGCTCTAAGCCCCTCCTATTCTAACTCCGACTTTTGCTGTTGCACATGGATTAAAAAATATACGCGAACTGACTGTAATCAACCCTGCAAATGGAGTAGAAAAGAGTTTGGCACCTGCAATAATTTAATTTGATAAATAAGTTAAATAAAGGAAGGTTTCATTAACGTAGTGAGAAATGATGGGTTGCTCTACCGATTAACAGAATGAAAGTTCTGTCCAAAATAACAATATGATTTATTAAGACTAAACACAAAATAATAAACAAAAACACATGAAACATTTATAATACATCAAATTGGCTCAAATTGGATACTCAAACAAACGCTGTGAAGGTGAAGTTGTCCCTAAACTAGATTGTGAGGTTTATGACGAAGTAGTATGTGGAGCCAATTCCTTGCCACTCAAATCTTAAGAGAGACACACAGCTAACCCAACATTAATTGCTGCTACTCAAGACAGAACAAAGTTAGAAAAAGACGAACAGGCGCGCTCTGCTGAGCTCTGATTATCACCTAGGAAAATCCCTATCTGCCGGTGCTGCGGACATACATTACCAAACTGTCTTCTTAACTGCCAGAACACGATCTGGCGTACCGGAGGCGATGGCTCGTTGCTTCGACGTCCTCGACCGAAAGGCAAGAGCCGACTACCCAAGAGCACCCGTACAGGCTGAACACACAACATTCCCGCCCCCACGACAGTGGCCGTGGTTAAACGTTCCAATCAGCAACTCGAAAACCGGCGGAAAATTCCACTCTATTGCCGGAGCACTACCATTCCACCAATGGAGATTCTTGGCGCCAATTTCTGCGCTGATTTTGCTACGTCACGGAGCTATGCCCTGAGCAAGCCAATCACAGTTACTATTTTTCAGAAAGCGCGGGAATTTTCCCGCCACAACTGCCTGGGTACACAAGTCATTCCCACGCCTCGCTGGTAGCCCGCCAGAAAGTGTTTTCGCTAAGTTTCTGCGAAGTAACGGAACCTCTAGCCCAGCCGCTACTTCAGGCCCCTGCGGGCGTGTCTCTTGACAATGTCGGCGTCTGGAAAGCATTCACTCGACTCTCTCACACTCGTCGGCTTAACCCTCTCGAGATCCGCAGAGCCCGCCTGTCACCGGACCACCTGGGTGACGAGAGACGCTGCGTGGGAAGTCCGCGTGTGAAGGAATAGCAACTTTTCACCGCATGAAATTAGAGACGAAAATCGTAAGATAGAAATATGAGAGGGGGCTCATGCCACCTCTCAAATACATTGCACGAACCATGCCATCTTCAAAGAAATCAGTAGAAACTTCACTACTTAAGTGTTAAAATGTGGTAATATTGCCGTTATTTTCTTTTTTCTTTTGTTTGTTATGCATTCAGTTTCGACATTCCAGTCACGTCATCTTCAGGTGAGTCGCTTGAATGATCCTAGTACCATTCGTATTTAGTTCCATAGATATTCGAACTTCATGTGCACGTTTGCTCTTCACACATGCTCCTGAAGTTCCGGTATGTACGGAACCACATTATTGATGTTTTGTCTTACAAACGCACGTGTGGTACTTGCGGTACGACAGGCCTGAAGATGACGTGACCAGGACGACGAAATAGTTGCATAATAAAACAACATCAAAATAACGGCTGCCGCTACGGTATTACTACGTTTCATCGACTAGCTGCTGTCTCACGCTGCTGAACGCAAGATGGAGTCACATTTACTTAACTGTTATATGGTATAAGCCAGACATCGCTGCTATTCACTGATATTTTGACTTGTGTTCCTCATCAGCTCATCACCTCGAATTCCTCAATTTATTTTTTCAGTCTCACACGAAAGGAAAGATTTCTGTCGTCAGATTTTGTAGAAGTTATTACTTAAATTTCATACGACGTATTTAGACAAACTGATTTTGATATACAGACTTATGGTAGTAATAATCGTGTGTAGCAGCCGATGGAAGTGGTTGACAAAAGTTTTCTCGAATAAGCATGGCTGTATGTTTTGCGTTCTTGACTAATCTGTGCGTGTTTGTGGATTTCATGAACCATGGACCTTGCCGTTGGTGGGGAGGCTTGCGTGCCTCAGCGATACAGATAGCCGTACCACAACGGAGGGGTATCTGTTGAGAGGCCAGGCAAACATATGGTTCCTGAAGAGGGGCAGCAGCCTTTTCAGTAGTTGCATGGGCAACAGTCTGGATGATTGACTGATCTGGCCTTGTAACAATAACCAAAACGGCCTTGCTGTGCTGGTACTGCGAACGGCTGAAAGCAAGGGGAAACTACGGCCGTAATTTTTCCCGAGGGCATGCAGCTTTACTATATGATTAAATGATGATGGCGTCCTCTTGGGTAAAATATTCCGGAGGTAAAATAGTCCCCCCTTCGGATCTCCGGGCGGGGACTACTCAAGAGGAGTAAGAAAACTGGCGTTCTACGGATCGGAGCGTGCAATGTCAGATCCCTTAATCGGGCAGGTTGGTTAGAAAATTTAAAAAGGGAAATGGATAGGTTAAAGTTGGATATAGTGGGAATTAGTGAAGTTCGGTGGCAGGAGGAACAAGACTTCTGGTCAGGTGACTACAGGGTTATAAACACAAAATCAAGTAGGGGTAATGCCGGAGTACGTTTAATAATGAATAAAAAAATAGGAGTGCGGGTAAGCTACTACAAACAGCATAGTGAACGCATTATTGTGGCCAAGATAGATACGAAGCCCACACCTACTACAGTAGTACAAGTTTATATGCCAACTAGCTCTGCAGATGACGAAGAAATTGAAGAATTGTATGATGAAATAAAAGAAATTATTCAGATAGTGAAGGGAGATGAAAATTTAATAGTCATGGGTGACTGGAATTCGACAGTAGAAAAAGGGAGGGAAGGAAACGTAGTAGGTGGATATGAATTGGGGCTAAGAAATGAAAGAGGAAGCCGCCTGGTAGAATTTTGCACAGAGCACAACTTAATCATAGCTAACACTTGGTTTAAGAATCATGAAAGAAGATTGTATACATGGAAGAACCCTGGAGATACTAAAAAGTATCACATAGATTATATAATGGTAAGACAGAGATTTAGGAACCAGGTTTTAAATTGTAAGACATTTCCAGGGGCAGATGTGGACTCTGACCACAATCTATTGGTTATGACATGTAGATTAAAACTGAAGAAACTGCAAAAAGGTGGGAATTTAAGGAGATGGGACCTGGATAAACTGAAAGAACCAGAGGTTGTACAGAGTTTCAGGGAGAGCATAAGGGAACAATTGACAGGAATGGGGGAAAGAAATACAGTAGAAGAAGAATGGGTAGCTTTGAGGGATGAAGTAGTGAAGGCAGCAGAGGATCAAGTAGGTAAAAAGACGAGGGCTAGTAGAAGTCCTTGGGTAACAGAAGAAATATTGAATTTAATTGATGAAAGGAGAAAGTATAAAAATGCAATAAATGAAGAAGGCAAAAAGGAATACAAACGTCTCAAAAATGAGATCGAGAGGAAGTGCAAAATGGCTAAGCAGGGATGGCTAGAGGACAAATGTAAGGATGTAGAGGCTTATCTCACTAGGAGTAAGATAGATACTGCCTACAGGAAAATTAAAGAGACCTTTGGAGACAAGAGGACCACTTGTATGAACATCAAGAGTTCAGATGGAAACCCAGGTGGAAGGAGTATATAGAGGATCTGTACAAGGGCGATGTACTTGAGGACAATATTATGGAAATGGAAGAGGATGTAGATGAAGATGAAATGGGAGATACGATACTGCGTGAAGAGTTTGACAGAGCACTGAAAGACCTGAGTCGAAACAAGGCCCCCGGAGTAGACAACATTCCATTGGAACTACTGACGGCCTTGGGAGAGACAGTCCTGACAAAGCTCTACCATCTGGTGAGCAAGATGTATGAAACAGGCGAAATACCCTCAGACTTCAAGAAGAATATAATAATTCCAATCCCAAAGAAAGCAGGTGTTGACAGATGTGAAAATTACCGAACTATCAGTTAATAAGCCACAGCTGCAAAATACTAACACGAATTCTTTACAGACGAATGGAAAAACTAGTAGAAGCCGACCTCGGGGAAGATCAGTTTGGATTTCGTAGAAATACTGGAACACGTGAGGCAATACTGACCTTATGACTTATCTTAGAAGAAAGATTAAGGAAAGGCAAACCTACGTTTCTAGCATTTGTAGACTTAGCGAAAGCTTTTGACAATGTTGACTGGAATACTCTCTTTCAAATTCTAAAGGTGGCAGGGGTAAAATACAGGGAGCGAAAGGCTATTTACAATTTGTACAGAAACCAGATGGCAGTTATAAGAGTCGAGGGGCATGAAAGGGAAGCAGTGGTTGGGAAGGGAGTAAGACAGGGTTGTAGCCTCTCCCCGATGTTATTCAATCTGTATATTGAGCAAGCAGTAAACGAAACAAAAGAAAAATTCGGTGTAGGTATTAAAATCCATGGAGAAGAAATAAAAACTTTGAGGTTCGCCGATGACATTGTAATTCTGTCAGAGACAGCAAAGGACTTGGAAGTGCAGTTGAATGGAATGGACAGTGTCTTGAGAGGAGTATATAAGATGAACATCAACAAAAGCAAAACGAGGATAATGGAATGTAGTCGAATTAAGTCGGGTGATGCTGAGGGAATTAGATTAGGAAATGAGACACTTACAGTAATAAAGGAGTTTCGCTATTTGGGGAGCAAAATAACTGATGATGGTCGAAGAAGAGAGGATATAAAATGTAGACTGGCAATGGCAAGGAAAGCGTTTCTGAAGAAGAGAAATTTGTTAACATCGAGTATAGATTTAAGTGTCAGGAAGTATTTTCTGAAAGTATTTGTATGGAGTGTAGCCATGTATGGAAGTGAAACATGGACGATAAATAGTTTGGACAAGAAGAGAATAGAAGCTTTCGAAATGTGGTGCTACAGTTGAATGCTGAAGATTAGATGGGTAGATCACATAACTAATGAGGAAGTATTGAATAGGATTGGGGAGAAGAGAAGTTTGTGGCGCAACTTGACAAGAAGAAGGGACCGGTTGGTAGGACATGTTCTGAGGCATCAAGGGATCACCAATTTAGTATTGGAGGGCAGCGTGGAGGGTAAAAATCGTAGAGAGAGGCCAAGAGATGAATACACTAAGCAGATTCGGAAGGATGTAGGTTGCAGTAGGTACTGGGAGATGAAGAAGCTTGCACAGGATAGAGTAGCATGGAGAGCTGCATCAAACCAGTCTCAGGACTGAAGACCACAACAACAACAACAACAACAACAATACGAATATTTCGATCTGCTACGAAGTTTGTGCTATTTTGAAACTACTTAGCTGATTAAAGCTATGACCAGACTGTAACTTGAACCCTGAACATTGCCTCTTAAGGGCATTGGTGGTACCGTCGAAGCTATCCAGATGCGCACATGCAATTCTAGTAGAGAATAGTCTAGGAGGTGACCAGCAAACTACAGACAGTACTTCTCTGAAAGGCTATCGAAATACGGCGATCAGCTGTAACATCCGACTTTAAGCTGTGGAAGACAGCTAAGGAGAGACAAAGTCCAAGCTGAATCTGAGTCTGATTTTCTATGTTGTGTATAACGTGTTCATTACGTAGCTGCAGGTCATTACGATTTTGTCGGTCGAATGTACAGAGGTTAAACACTATGTTTATATGCGAAAATGTAATGGGTGAATTTAGAAGACAAATCGGGCATTGTGGTAGGAAAACAGTTGGGAGAGAGGACCTATCTCCCATGAGGGAAAACTGTTCATTAGGAGACCAGTTATAGAAAAAGTTCCGTATGAAGTCTACAGAAAACAATGATTGTTGGCAGTGAAAAGTTTCAGCCCATTGACGTCACATAAACTACAGATTATAGTCAAACTGTAGTTTTAATGATCAAGTAAATGATCCGTTGTGCCATAAGTAAGGATCTGTCACCAGGAGAAGGGTGCAGCAGGACTGATAATTAAGAGGGATGCAATGATGATGCTTGTTAAGCTTAACACACAGAGCATTATTCTGTTCCGCGTTTCCACTGGTCTGTTTGCCTCTACCAGTGTTGCCATCAGTGTTGTATTTTGTGTGTCAATTCGTTCTGTGGAGTGCTTTTTTGTTTTTGGGCACGTTTCTGTATGCAGCTCTGGCCAGGGAGGTTAATAAATACGGAAATAGTCAGGCCAATTGAGGAGAGCTCAGGGGACAGTGAGGAAACTCCAGGTACATCTGTCGAATGTACGCAAAATCTGAATTCACAGGAAACTGTCAGGCCATTGAGAAATGTACACGTACATGGTGAGCAAGGCACCACAGGGTCCTTATGTGGGAGCTACGCAAGGTCTGAATCCACTGGAAATTGGAAATTTGTGGTAAGGACTAAGGGACCAAACTGCTGAGGTCACAGGTCCCTAGGCTTACACACTACTTGATCTAACTTAAACTAACTTACGCTAAGGACAACACACACACCCATGCCCGTGGGAGGACTCGAACCTCCGACGGAAGGGGCCGCGCAGACCGTGACAAGATGCCTTAGATCGCACGGCTACCGGGCGCGGCAGTCCATTGGATTTAATTATCATGATATTATACTAGTCGCAATGAATGAGGAGAATAAAACACGATTTGAAATACTGGAAGCCGAGCTAAGTCTTTGTAATCCAAAGACTGACGGGCAGTTAACTGAAGTTAGGCGCGAATCAGGGACCGCAACGAAAACGATACAGACTAAGGTCACCAACAGCCTTGAAGAGATGAGAAAATAGTGTGAAACGAAAGTTAATAACCTAGGAACGCGGATACATACGAAAATGAATGACATCTCCACGCGCGTAGATGAGTAAAGCAAATAGCCAGCGTGTCAGTCCTCGAGCAAGAAGCGTCCGCAATATTAGGTAATGTCTTTTGTATTTCAATATACTGTCATCAAGCAGTGTCACTGAATGGAATTTAAAATGTTTATTTGACAATACAAACGGTGGTCAAATCATAACCACTAAAACAATAAAATTTTTAAAGGCTGCATAACTAGTTTCGACGCCCTGAATCGTCACACTGCGTTAAGATGTGGGATGACTGATCAACCAAAATTTGTCATGACCTTTTGTGAGCCGTTTCTGCTGCCTTCGCTTTAATATACTGGTTTTTGCGTATTTTTTGCAATATTTGAAAGAAGTGTGGTTGCAATTATTAACGCCATTTTCCATGTTTGTGATTATATTCGAAAATGACGACTCAGTACTACGAAACTAGTTATGTAATCTTTAAAAATTTCATTGTTTTAGTAGCTGTGACTTGACGACCGTTTGTGGTGTCAAATAAACATTTTAAATACAGGTTAATGTTCCCGTAATGCTGGTTACTCCAACAAATTTTCAGGCCACATTCCCGATGCACGGTGTGACCGTACCACTGCCTAAGTTCGGTCGAGCTCGCAGTACCCACCCGAAGGCATACCTAAAACATTTGGACGAGTACCTGTGCGCCAAAGGAGTGGCGGAATGTACAGCTTTACATTTTGCACGGCAGACGCTCGACCAGGAGGAGACTGTCTGATTTGACGTAACAGTTTGCTAGAACATTAGTTACAAGGATTTCCGGTCAAAGTTTCTGGCAACATGCTGGTACCTCGCTGCACAGGTAAGTACAAAGATGAGCGTACATCGGGCTCAGTATGCGCCACAGTCATACCAATCCCTAGCAACATACATACTCTGCTCACTTTGTCGCTCTTGTGGGATACTTGGATGACAGAATGACAGATGAGGAATTGCGCAGCGCTTTGCGCTCACATTTCCTCCTTACGTACAACATGGGCTAGTCGGGAAACTGCCAAGAGATCAGTTCCCCGATATTTTAATGTCTTTCGACGACAGTGAAGAGCAAGAATAACAAGAGACGTCACATGATTGCGCAATGAAGACACAAATACGACGCCACATGGGCACAATAACGGCCAAATGGGAGAAGAACGGAATAGGCGAGAGCAGGACAGACGCCGTGGTCTACACCAAGAAGGAAAACGCAGGACCCACGCGTGTGCTAACCTCTTCATCTCTCTTCTAGCACTTGCAACCTACGTCCTAGATTATTTCCTGGATGTATTCCAATCTCTGCCCTCTACAGCTCCCTCTAGTACCATGGGAGTCATTCCCTCATGTCTTAACAGATGTCCTATTATCCTGTCCCTTCTCCTTATCAGTGTTTTGCACATATTCCTTTCCTCTCCGATTCTGTGCAGAACCTCCTCTTTGCTTACCTTATCAGTCCACTAAATTTTCAAAAAATGGTTCAAATGGCTCTGAGCGCTATGGGACTTAACATCTGAGGTCATCAGTCCCCTAGACTTAGAACTACTTAAACCTAACTAACCTACGGACATCACACACATCCATGCCCGAGGCAGGATTCGAACCTGCGACCGTAGCAGCTGCGCGGTTCCGGACTGACGCGCCTAGAACCGCTCGGCCACCGCGGCCGGCCCAAATTTTCAACATCCGTCTGTACCACCACGTCTCAAATGATTCGATTCCCTTCTGTTCCGTTTTTCCCACAGTCCATGTTTCCCTACCAGACAACGCTGTACTCCAGACGTACGTTCTCAGAAATTTCTTCCTCAAATGAAGGCCGATATTTGATATTAGTAGACTTCTCTCGGCCAGGAGCGCCCTTTTTGCCATTACTAGTCTGCTTTCGATGTCCTTCTTGCTCCATCCGTCATTATTTTACTGCCTAGGTAGCAGAATTCCTTAACTTCCTTTAATTTGTGACCATCAGTCCCGATGTTAAGTTTCTCGTTGATATCGTCTCTACTACTTCTCACTACCTTCTATACTCTGTACTCATTAGATTGTTCATTCCGTTCAGCAGATCCAGTAATTATTCTTCAAATTCTCTGAAGATAGCAATGTCATCAGCGAATCGTATCATTGATATCCTTTCACCTTGAATTTTAATTCCACTTATGAATCTTTCTTTTATATCGATCATTCCTTCCTCGCTGTACAGATTGAACAGTAGGGGGCGAAAGGCTACACCCTTGTCTTACACCCTTTTTAATACGAGCACCTCGTTCTTGGTCATCCACTCTTATTATTCCTTTGCTGTTGTACCTATTGTATATGACCCGTCTCACCCTGTAGCTTATCCCTACTTTTCTCAAAATTTTGAACCTCTTGCACCATTTTACATTGTCGAACGCTTTTTCCTGGTCGGTAAATCCTATGAACATGTCTTGATTTTTCTTTAGTCTTGCTTCCATTCCAAGATGCTACTCCTCGCGGGTGTAAAATGAATGTGCGCAACGAAAAATACTGAAAGCGAAAATGAAGATTTGGCCCTGTCTGAATACCCCGTGAAGCAGATCTTAGGATCTCTTAATGGCGATATTATCTCCTACTTCTTGCTCTTTAAGATATAAATTATAACATAAACATAAGTGAATGATTAAGGGAACTAGTAACTACAAATGGTAAATGCTGCTCCTGCTTATACATTTATTGTAGATTAAAACCACTTTTTATTACAAATGTTGATATATCAATGTGCAATGGACATAAAGAGATACAAAGGGATGTCCTAACTAATATGCTCTCTGTGTTCTACAGACGCGAAACGCGAACTCCCAGCCTCAAGGACGGAGTTCAGAAAATGACTCAGTGTAAGTATAGGCAGAAGAAGTGCTCTCAACGGCTGAACGCTGCGTACTCAGCGACGACTCTCTACCCGGAGGTGAAATCAAGAATCGTATAAGTTCGCAACGTAACAGTACAGTGCCTAACCGTTCTAACTATAAAAATCTCCTGAAGGCAAAGACAGGAAATCCGTCTGTAGCAACAACGTTGATACTGAGCGACCGTCAAACACGGGCGCTCTAAACAGAAGACCCCCTTCTCTCCACCGCTGGCTTCCCAGCAAAGCTCTGTTCCCCTCCTTCATAACTGCAGAAGGCTAATCACATTCTCAAAACCACGGAATATTCTCCCTCTCTACAGATTCTTCTGAACGCCGGCCAACAATATTTTAGTCTGTTGTCGTCCAGCACGGAAAGTTTGTGAGGAAATAACTATCAACATTAATTAGGAATTCATACGATGGCACGCTTTTCAGAGTAAAAATCCTCGGAAATAAACCAGCCTGCGTGATTTCCGAAGCAACGCTTCCTTTTTCCTCTCTGCTGCGTCCAAGATTTTCAGAGTTTCCAATTATCCTTCCAGCCTAGCTACAATACCGGCCAGCTGCCACTCTATTGTGCTCCAGCGCCCAGGTGCCCCAACCATCCGGCAAGGGCTACTTCCTCTGTTAAGCAGGACCAACACACCTGTGCGGGCTTTTCCAACCAAGGCCTGAGTTGCGCCTTCCATTTCATTTCCACTGGAGTTCCAACCTCTACTAGTATAGGCAATCATTCATTACGCTGTTTTGATAATAAAGACACTCCATCACCTTTCAAGCGATAAGCATTAACAACTATTTACAAGGTGTACGTGACAATGTCAGCGTTCTTTAAATATGCATATTTTTCGATTTAAACGCTATGAAACGACACCTAGTTCTGGTTGTAAATCACGGCAAAGTATGTAGATGAGTGCTTGTAAGGTGCGAAATTATACCCACCTTACACCATCATTAACCGTAACGTCAGAATTGCCTCTCTCGTTCCTTTACCTTTCCTAAAGCCAAACTGATCGTCATCTAGCGCATCCTTAATTATCTTTTCCATTCTTCTGTATATTATTCTTGTAAGCAGCTTCGATGCATGAGCTGTTAAGCTGATTGTGCGATAATTCTCGCACTTGTCAGCTCTTGCAGTGTTCGTAATTGTGTGGATGATGCTTTTCCGAAAGTCTGATGGTATGTCGCCAGACTCATATATACTCTACACACCAACGTGGATAATCGGTTTGTTGCCACTTTCCCCAATGATTTTAGAAATTCTGATGCAATGTTCTCTATCCCTTCTGCCTTATTTGACATTACGTCCTCCAAATCTCTTTTAAATTTTAATTCTAATACTGGATCCCCTATTCTTCTAAATCGACTCCTGTTTCTTCTTCTATGAGACCAGACAAATCTTCCTCCACATAGAGGCTTTCAATGTATTCTTTCCACCGATACGCTCTCTCCTCTGCATTTGATAGTGGAATCCCCATTGCACTCTTAATGTCATCACCCCTGCTTTTAATGTCACCGAAGGTTCTTGTACACTGAGTCTGTCCTTCCAACAATCATTTCTTTTTCGATGCCTTCACATTTTTCCTACAGCCATTTCGTCTCATCTTCAAAAAATGGTTCAAATGGCTCTGAGCACTATGGGACTTAACTTCTGAGGTCATCAGTCCCCTAGAACTTAGAACTACTTAAACCTAACTAACCTAAGGACATCACACACATCCATGCCCGAGGCAGGATTCGCGCGGCTCCAGACTGTAGCGCCTAGAACCACTCAGCCACTCCGGCCGGCTTCTCATCTTCCCTGCACTTCATATTTATTTCATTCCTCAGTGACTTTTATATCTGAGTTTCCCGGAACCTTTTTGTACTTCGTCCTTTCATCGGTCAATTCTGTTACCCATGGTTTCTTCGCGGTTACCTTCTTTGTACCTATGTTTTCCTACCCAACTTCTGTGATGGCCCTTTTTAGAGATGGTCATTCCTCTTCAACTGTACTGCGTACTGAGCTATTCCTTATTGCTGTATCTATAGCCTTAGAGAACTTTAACCGTATATCGTCATTTCTTAGTACTTCCGTATCCCACTTATTTTTGTATAGATTCTTCCTGACGCATGTCTTAAGCTTCAGCCTACTCTTCATCACTATTATATTGTGATCTGAGTATATCTTCTTCTGGGTACACCTTACAATCCAGTATCTGATTTCGCAAACTCTGTCTGACCATGTGTAATCTAACTGAAATCTTCCCGTATCACCGGGCCTTTTCCAAGTATACCTCCTCCTCTTGTGATTCTTGAACAGAGTATTCGCTATTACTAGCTGAAACTTGTTACAGAACCCAATTAGTCTTTCTCCTCTCTCATTCCTTGTCCCAAGCCCATATTCTCCTGTAACCTTTTCTTCTACTCCTTCCCCTACAACTGTATTCCAATCCCGCATGACTATTAGAGTTTCATCCCCCTTTAATATTGTATTACCCTTTCAATATCCTCATACACCTTCTCTGTCTCTTCATCTTCAGATTGCAACGTCGGCATGTACACCTGAAGTATCGTTGCCAGTGTTGGTTTGCTGTTGATTCTGAGAAGAACATCCCTACCACTGAACTGTTAACGGTTACACACTCTCTCCTCTACCTTCCTATTCATAACGAATCCTACTCCCGTTATACCATTTTCTTCTGCTGTTGATATTACCCTATACCCACCTGACCAGAAATCCTTGTCTTCTTTCCATTTCACTTCATGGGCCCCGCTATATCTAGACTGATCCTTTGCATTTTTCTTTTCAGATTTTGTAGTTTCCCTACCACGTTCAAACTTCTGACATTCCACGCCCCGACTCGTAGAACGTTATACTTTTGTTGATTATTCCAACTTGGCTCTGAGCACTATGGGACTCAACTGCTGAGGTCATTAGTCCCCTAGAACTTAGAACTAGTTAAACCTAACTGACCTAAGGACATCACAAACATCCATGCCCGAGGCAGGATTCGAACCTGAGACCGTAGCGGTCTTGCGGTTCCAGACTGCAGCGCCTTTAACCGCACGGCCACTTCGGCCGGCTTATTCCAACTTTTTCTCATGGTAACCTCCTCCTTGGCAATCCTCTCCTGGAGACCCGAATGGGGGACTATTCCGGAATCTTTTGCCAATGGAGAGATCATCATGCACTTCATCAATTACAGGCCACATGTCCTGTTGATACACGTTGTGTCTTTAATGCAGTGGTTTCCATTGCCTTCTGCATCCTCATGCCGCTGGTCATGGATGATTCTTTCGCCTTTAGGGGCAGTTTGCCACCCCTATGACAAGAGAGTGCCCTGAACCTCTGTCCGCTCCTCCGCCATTTTGACAAGGCCGTTGACAGAATGAGGATGACTTCTTATGTCGGAATTCTTCGGTCGCCAATGCTGATTGTTAATTAAAATTGAAGCAGTGGCGGGATTCTAACCCGGGGTCGAAGACGTTTTAATTATGAATCAAAGACGCTACCCCTAGACTTAGACCTAAACATGTACCAACACGTAATGAGATTTCTGTTGCAGCATACAGAGACGCACCAAAGGTACCTAATGATCGGTGGAGAAGACATTTTATTTTTGCAAATTAATGCAGTAATCGTTGATTGATGGGTGTTAGGTTATTTTACATGTTAGAATATAAGGGTAAGTTAAAATCACTCCAATGTACAAAGTTAGGTATACGCTTAATATTTTTAATATTGCTGACATGTTGACATTCGAGTTCATTAGCACGGCTCGCATAGCTGCCGCTATTGATCTTTATGACAAAGATTATTATGCATGTTAGAAAATTAAGAGTGTACGAAGTTATCTAGTAAACAAGAAGGAGGTCTCCCAAAGATCCGTGATGCGTACATTACACATAATGATTGTAGTTTCTGTGGTAGAAGGCACCAGCCTTATAATTGTATATTTTGTAAGGTAGGAAACAAACTCTTTGGAAGGAACATATTACAGTGCTGGTAAAAACGTTAAGATGCTATCCATCAAGTATTTTCTGGCTTGGCCCATGGTATTCCAATAATGTATGTCTTCGAAAGAATTATTGTTTTCTCTGACCAAATGTTTGAAGTGACACCGATTTTGTATCTATTTTATAGAGCTCGTTGGTAAACATTACTACTTTGTAAGGTCAACTCTTCTGTCACATGTCTTAATTCTAAGTGTCTTGTGTGTTTCTTCCATTTGTGGCATATAACACATAATTCTTTGAAGAATGTTTTTATGGTGCAGGGTTTATATTTGTTTCAAATGTTTTAACTCTGTCTTCTATGTGTATAGTAGTTTTATTTCTGATTATTTTGGCAAGTGTGTTCTTCATGTATTATTTTATTTACTTATTTGATCTTTGTTTATTTGTGAAAGAGTTGTATCTGTTTATCAAGGGCAACTATTTGTCCATTTGTGCAAATAGTCGACTGAGATTGAAACACCGTGGCGCAACAGAAGATGTATGATTCCCACAAAACGCCACTTTAGTGAGTCAAGTGTTTATGTTGCTATTAGCGAGTGAAGATACCTGTTTTCTTTTTGAAATCTGTATGAGAGAGAGAGAGAGAGTGTGTGTGTGTGTGCGTGTGTGTGTGTGTGTGTGTGTGTGTGTGTGTGTGTGTGTGTGTGAAGGGCCAAGTGAAAATAAGTGGATAACTTAATAGTCGCGACAAGGAGCTGTATCATACCAACCCTGGGATCACAGCGCGCGGTTATGGTCGCCATGTCACGGATTGCGCGTCCCCTCCCGATAGAGGTTCGAGTTCTCCTTCGCGCACGGGTGTGTGTGTTGTTCTTAGCATAAGTTAGCTTAAGCAGTGAGTAAGTGTAGGGATCAATGACCTCAGCAGTTTGGTCCCTTAGGAGTTCAAAAATGGACACTGGAGCCATCCTGCAACCTTACAGGTAGGTGGGAGGCTGTCCTCGCCTCGCTTACGAACTGACACCTTGAGAAGAGCCTAGCGGACAAAGGGAAGCGAACCGAAAGCTGATGGACCCCTGCAGCCACTGGGACGGAGCGTAAGAATGCACACTTGAAGGTGTGTGAACTCTTCTGGCTTAGACCAGTCGTCATTACCTGCCTTAAACAGCAAGAACGTGTCAAAGATTCAAGCATCCCACAGGCTCTGAGATGAAGCATACACACAAAGTGCCAAGAACTCACACATGGAAGGGCGCGATAATAAATAACTACGTAAGAAGTGAACTTCCTTATAAAGGATGTTTTCTCGACAGGAAGGACATTGCCTGTAAATCACCAACACCAGTAGGCTCTTAGACGAAGCGCAAACATGAGACAGTCCAGGCCTCAAGCAGATATGGAAGTTTGCAAAGAAGTGTTGTATGGCTGTTTTCACAACTCAGAAATGCACGAAAAACATCGAAAAAATGTGCAACTCATGTTGCGAACACCCTTGACAGTGAAACCGTGAAAAAGACGCTAATTCCCGAGTCACACATCATCCCACACAAGTAAGAAAATTTCCAGCCTGCACTGGGAGGTGTGGTCATGCAACGGCGACGAGTGATTGCGCGACACTGCAAATTTAGTCCGCCAATGACGATGTCGAGAGTAGGAAAATTTTGAGATGTTGAGCTTAGAGATGGATGAGGAATGAAGAATGACAGTCGGTGAGACAGCGTGGAGGCAAGACGACTTTGGGGTTCTTCCATCGATCGCAAACACCCGCCTACAGCAACACTCGACGACCTGTCAACGTGGAGACCACTCCAGGCTCCTACTAAACAGACGCGGCACACCTGGGAGAGCTGCCGAGTCGCACCGCACCTCTGCGAGTCGACACAGCACCCCGATACAGCGCCTGCCACCGTCGTCACCATACACAAATGACTATGAACAAAAGGTGAGATGATTAATTCTCGCCTCAGTTCCCTTAATAACTGAATCGTGTCCACACCCAGTCAAATCGGCCGAGTTTAAAAGTTACTGAAACGAAAACGATCATTTCATGTTTTATTCGTCTAATCAAACTGATCTATTCGCTTATCAATACTTTTATCTCACAACCTTCTGTTTTTTAGATTTCATTTAATCAGTAATGTCACTTAATTATTGGTTCCCTGCATGGGACGATCTGATTAGTAATTTCCATACTACGTCATATCACAGGGGTTTGAAGGATTAATTACATTTTTGTGCCAGATATGCAATTAGTAATATGGATATTATTTTGAGCAATAATCAAAGAATTCTCGATTCATAGAATTTCATTCTCACGCTTTTCCTTGCGTGGGGACTTCTAAATTTTCAGACACTAAGGAAGAATTAAAGTCCCATTCCTTTATTAGAATATGCTAACTTCTTTTTGTGTGATGTCAGGCGCCTATTGTGTGTTTGTGTGTGCTGAAAGCTTTTGCAAATGTGCAGGAGATACTAGACGTAGTGGTAGCTAATGATGTTAGCTTCGGTTCCCACAGCCTTCTCCGTATTTTTTGATGCAGTTTTAGTACGTGTAGTGTATTGTTCTGATTATTCTATTCCATGTTTCCATTGGTCTGTTTGCTGCTACCAGCGTTGCCATTGTCTGTGGAGTACTAGTTTGTTTGTACATCTGAGGCGTGGAGATTGATAAATACGAGGAAAGTTCGGTGAAGAGAGAGTAAACCTCAGGTACATCTGTAGGGAGTATGAAAGGACAGGACAGATTGGTCAGCCGCTGTCACACTGTGCGTATGGCCACTCGAAATACTCGATCTTTCATTATATAATTTCTCTCTGTAATGTTTCATAATGGACGATGATTAAATCATTTTACTTTCAACGAAAATTTTAGATCTTAGAAGCCCATCAACTTGAAAAGAGAAGGAAAAGTGGTTTGGATTTAACGTCCGGTAGACTATGAGTTCTTATGAGACGGAGCATAAATTCAGAATAGAAAAAATATGGAAAAAATTTACGGTTCTCTCCTAAAAGGAACCATCCCAGAGTAGGTCTAAAGTGATTTACAGGAATCACAGAAAATGTACATCTTATGGTTGGTCGTGGATTCGAGACTCTTTTTCCTGAAACTAAGTCATATGCGGTAAGTTCGATGACACCTCTCTTTGTCGCGTAGACACAGTGTTTCAGATCTTAACCATCTACATCTAATTTACATTTAAAAGTGCGCTTCGCAGGCTACTTTACGATGCGTGGCAGACTGTACAAGACTCATGTCGCTGTCCTCCTTTCCCATTCAGAGATGACACGAGGGAAGAAGAATTCCGTGTATCTTTGTAAGCCCTGATGTCATTGCTTGAAAGCAAGCAATGTGTTTCTTGAATTGTGTTAAGAAATAGACTCTCAGGAATTTGAAAGTCTATACCCCTTGACGTGTGATGCCTTAATTGTATCGCTTCAAATTTGAGATTGTTGAACACTTCTCTGGTGCAAGACTTTACTGATGAAATCAGTACAGTTCACGCATCTCTTCGACCTTTTTTTGTTTATTTGGTCTGGTGACCCCTGCTGACGAACAATAACCGCACTAGACCGGGAGAGAATATGCAGACCGCCTCCGCTGCGAATGAATTACATTCTTTATGATTCTTCTAATAAATTTTTGATTTATGCAGTCGATCTAACTTACCTCGCGACGAACAGATGTCATTGGTGCTTGACGGTCATGTTGTTACAGGTTTTTGTTCACTGATAGTATTAACAAACAATATCTACTGTTTTCGATTAATTCGCTCATTAAATTTATTATTTTGAGCGAGATATTTCTATCTTTACCCTATACGTTCAGCATCTGTAAGGCTTTCTGTGTTTCGTAAGCATTTTCTAGCCGGCCGGTGTGGCCGTGCGGTTAAAGGCGCTTCAGTCTGGAACCGCGTGATCGCTACGGTCGCAGGTTCGAATCCTGCCTCGGGCATGGATGTGTGTGATGTCCTTAGGTTAGTTAGGTTTAATTAGTTCTAAGTTCTAGGCGACTGATGACCTCAGAAGTTAAGTCGCATAGTGCTCAGAACCATTTGAACCATTTTCAAGCGATAACATCTCTCAAATGGTTCAAAAGGCTCTGAGCACTATGGGACTTAACATCTGTGGTCATCAGTCCCCTAGAACTTAGAAATACTTAAACCTAACTAACCTAAGGACATCACACACATCCACGCCCGAGGCAGGATTCGAACCTGCGACCGTAGCGGTCACGTGGTTCCAGACTGAAGCGCCTAGAACAGCTCGGCCACACCGGTCGGCTAACATCTCTCAACCGCGTTAGAGAGCTAATATCGTTATCTGCCAAATTGCTCCTGTATGTATATCGAATAGCTTTTTCTAAGCACGTGTTTCATTTACTATGCAACATCAAGGAACTGTATCTAAGTCTTCACGTAGGTCGAACGATAAGGCATGTAACCGTGTTCCAGTAGCTACGGCCTTCTTGGCCTCGTGGACTACACAGGAAACAAGCTTCATGTAATCGGTGATTCCGGAACCAGGGTTGATTCCTATAGAGGATTTTTACAGCCCTCTGGTAAGGTATCGTACAAAAGCATATGCTCAAAAACTTTACAAAATTTTGGCGTCAGTGAGGTACGTCTAGCGCTTTGCGAGTCTTTCCGAGTCTAGATTGTATCGACGGAGGTAAATGTCTTTTTTCCTCAAGAAAGCAAGGCACTCCATTGTCCAGCGAGTAGTCTCACTCTGATGTGTGAATATTCCACAACGTAGCTACCTCCATGAGTGATCAAATAATCTGTCCTATCTCGTCACCGATAGATTGTACTGACGCCGCCGTTCAATAACTGCAGCGGAAAGTCCACACAGGGAGCACCGAATTCTGAGCTTACGCTAATTTCGTCGTCACAACATTCGCACTATTTAGTTTTCTTGTCCGTTGCAGGAAAGGCGTTCATGGCCTCTAATAAGAGTTTGTGTGTAAACGGCTACTGGTAGATTTGTGGGTTGTACGGCAGTCGTTTTAAAACTGATTATTTGCTGGAGGAAGTCAACAGGTCAACAGTACTGTCCGTTGAACTTCCTTCAGATATCTTATCTTTTCAACTATACTGTTTGTGATCCAACATTTCCGCTTGAGTGACCAATTTCATGTTAAATCAGTGATGTGGCAATCACATACAAACGCTCACTGCATTACAAATATATGTTACTTAAACATGAATATCAGAGATGATACCCCGCATAATCTGTAGAAGAACTTAGAAGCTACTGATTCTGCAACATGCTAAATTTGAGTACAGCATTTTCGTAAGCCTTTATATCTGCAATCCTTTACCGTAACGTCAGTGGCTGTTTTATAAATATCAGTTTCAATGTAACTCAAGATTTATTTAATCATCTGCCGCCGCACTGTTAGGTACGTCGGAAACTAACCTCAAGATCCCGGGTATCTCCGTTACAGGGCCAAGATGCCACGTCATATGTCGCATATGCTGGTTAATCTGTCAGAGCGGCCGCTCGGTGTAGGTTAACTGCCGCCATGATCCCGTACAGTAATGAGAAGTTTTCAGAAGGCAGATCTAACTTTACTTGAAACAAAGTCAACAAAATTTTATGAAATATCTACCACAATGGATGGGAACATTCACAACATTTTCTAGAATGAACATCATGGATACTGGCAATAGCGAGAAAAGAATTTCTGGAAAGGAAAGAAAAAATGTTATCTCTGATTATAAATTTAAAAGTTAGGAAGAGTTTTCTCGAGGAATTTGAAGTGAAGACTCGAGCAGCACTGAAACGAGGACGATGAGCTGTTCAAAAAAGAAGAAGAGCATAGCAGCTTTTCAAATGTGGTGCCATAAATGAATGTTAAGATCAGATGGGTAGAATGCATAAACTACTGAATCTAATTTGTGAAATTCACGAAAAAATAAATTCATTACAAAACCTGACTAAAAGAAGTAATTGGTTGACGGATACTTCCTGAGGTGTCATAGATCACGGATTTGGTAATGGATGAAGTGTGGAGGTACAAATTACAGGGCAAACCAAGGCTTTGTTGAAATGGATGCAGCTTACAGAAGTTACGTAAAGATGAGGAGACTTACTCGGCATACGCTAGCTCTGAATGACAGTGCTATACCAGTCTTCGGATTGAAGATCACAGCAATAACAGCGTCGAAAGTAAGAACCGTATTTTCATGTTTTCAGTGCAGTAACGTCGCAAGGAGTTCATATTGAAGGCAACGAAAGTTTTATGCAGAAACTACGTATACACATAACAAAAATAGTCTTAGCCTACCTCAGCTCCGGTGAAAATATTAGGTATATACAGTGAGAAAATGAAGGATTATGACCACTTGATTAACATATGGGTGGCAGCAGATGTCTACACACAGATCACGCAGTGCCTGTAAATTACGGGCAGTGATTGCTGGGCGCGAGCCTGGCACTCGCTAACGTCCCTAATGGGTTCCACTGTGTTCAGGTGAGGTGAATTTGGTGGTCAAGAGATAAACGCGAGTTCACGGCCATCCTTCACAGACAGGTGTAGCACGATTTTGGCCTTGTAGCATAGACAGTTATCCCTCTGGGAGAAGCAATCGCAGTCGGGAATGGCATCAAACATGATGTGATGCAGGTGTCATGCAGTTATGATACTGCCTTCGGTTAATGCCGCAGATCCCATGGAGACCACGTGATACTCCCCTGTTGCATAATACTACAGTCACTGGCCTGTGACTGTGGAGCGGTGTTGGAATCGAGTAGTAGTACGGCTGGATGACGGTACATCCGGACATGACCGTCAACCTGGCACAACAAAAAATCTGATCTGTACGTTCCAGTCACGACTGTCCTGTTTCCACTTCAGTCGTAATTGACGACGTCGCTGGGTTAGCACGGGAACACGTGGAGGTCATCTGCTGCGGAGCCCCGTCTACAGCGATGTGCGTTGAACGGCGAGCTGCGGGAAACTTGTGCTAGTGGCAGCATTGGCCCCTGTAGTCAGATGTGCCATAGGTCGCTGCCTGCGCTGCTTCACAGAACAGCCAAGCCTCAGAGCTCCACACTGAGTGGTGATGTATGGCCGTCCGACACCTTGTCGCCTAGTCCTTCAGCCACCTCTCACTGAGGCGCGCGACAGCAGCCGACGAGATTTGCCGTTTACGTGATGCTCATTCTCAGGAACCGAGTTATAACAATCTGCCCTTTTACAAAGTCACTTAAGACAGCGAAGTTTTCTGTTTGTGCTTCATATCGGAGTTCTGCACTTATATACTATCCTCACCGCGTCACGTTCCAGCAACTGTGCTAGGCGGCGATCAATCTCCTGGTGGGCAATGATGATAATGTTTTGATTAATATTAGCATTATGCTGTACGAAACAACTATTTCTTATTTACGGATTTATGTTTATTACTGCAGCGCAGCCTCGGATATGTCCCACCCCTGCACCACTTGTGAAGCGAAGAGCGCGCTCATACGCCACTCGCCGCGGAGTGGTCCCGCAGGTGGCCGTACGCTGCTGCGAGCCTTTCGGCGCGCGACCGCCTGACGGATCGTCACATCGCTCTCGCCGGCCTGTGCCGGACGCGCGCATCAGCCGCACGCGCCCCCTAATGGCCGTCATATTTAACACAGCGGCGCGGCCTTTCTTCCCCGTTACCCGCGACGTCCGTGAGGGATGACCACTGCCGGACAGACGGTAGCCCCAAGCGGCCTGGCCTGCACAGCGCGCTTGGTCGGCCCTTGGCGTCGTCTTGCACTGCTACCGCCAGGTCCCTCGACCCTCAAGACGACATGTGGCACGTTCTTATTGACCAATAATTTTACCGAGAACTAATAACACTTCTAAACACTTATAAGAAGGCATGGTGACTGTTCTTTCGGACATGTTCGAAAGAACAGGCAGCACGCATTGGATGCATCTCCTTCTGCGATGATTTCACAAATACGTCCAGCTTCACATGGGAACCTCACAGAGCGAAAGGAGGAACTGTACAGGGGCTGCGGATAGATGGCACTCTATGGGACTTTAGATCGACCATGACGCGTGCCAAGATAGTCCGTGCAGTTGCGATAATGTTGTATACAGGATATCGCAATGGTTAACGCCCCTGCCTAGTTAGCGGAAGATCCCGGGTTCGAATCCCGATCCGGTACACGTTTTCACTCGTCGCTGCTGATTCCGCGTAATGTCCCAATGCAGCTGACAGCAGTTATCCCCTAACCTTTCCTTTGTCCCCCTCTCCACCTTCAATTTACATATAAGTTCTAAACATAAGCACAGTAGGCACAATTACATACAAATCAGCTCATGTGATCTATAAATCACCAATTCATAATACAAGGGAGGATCAAAACTTTTCCATTTGAGGGCGTCGCTGCAGCGTATACGCAACGTAGCGCGACTCCTTTGCGAGTAAATAAGCGCCGACGTGGAGGCAAGGGATTAGGCCAGCATTCCTGTCATTAGTGTAGTATGTTGTAAGTTTATTTGTCCGTCGCTGACATAGAAGACTGCAAACCTTCTTTCCTTCCCGTCTGGGCAAGCTGTGCAGTGACAAAAGTACTTGTAAAGCTTACTGGGACAGGGTAAATGCTAGCTACAAGGAAGTCAATAATTCGATTGTAATATTGGCATTCTAATTTGATATTCCCCACAACTGACAAAATTTACAAAAAAAAACTGAATCTCTTTGTCCACCCACACACTCCTGAGAATGGCACATTAACAATTTGCAACTACGCACCCCTATTACCGGCAGCTGCGTTGGTAAATACTCGGCACCTCGCAAAGATAACTACTAGATCAAGAATATTAGGTAAGTTGTTGGAAGTGGTTAAGTATTGGTGAAAATCTCGCTACTGAGCACACGAAGAGCTCTAACCGCAGAACTCTCCACGGAACACGCGTTGGTGCAGTGCTGCGATACAGACCGTATATCTCCCTTCGAAGACGATGGCCAAGACGCCGTCTCCAAGTCCGTACCGCTCAATGGCTGAAGACGAAGCCCTCTCCTCAACAATTCCCTCGTCTCCCACGCGTACGAAAACGCGGCGGAAGAATACTCCGTTTCGGCCAATGTCGAACGCTCTATCATCGCCGAAATCCCGCCAACGGCATTTCTGAGATCTACCCAATGATCTAGTAGGTCATAAGGCCCCTAGGCAAACGAAATTCCCGTCTTCGCCACGTGTTGCCCAGCACGGGTGGCTCTGGATGCCAGGCTATCGCCAAAAGCTCCGTATTGTCCGGCGTTTCCGGTGACCGCTACCTGCCGCCTACGGCGGCCCGGCCAGCTACGGCCAGCTGCAGACTCAAATACCACAATTCTCAACTTCCGATACTTTGCACCAACGCTTTAAGTTAGTGGCTCAATCATTCAGACATGCAGGGAATAGTGCTCGAGAGTGCGTCATATTTATTATAATTCAATAGAGTCATGATCTGATGCACTTGCCAGTCCCTTTATTATTAATCCTAATGTTGGTAAGCTAACTTGTAAGTGCCCATGTCCTGGCACCTTACAGTGTTGTAAATGTGGAAACGTTAGCCATGGCGACGTTATTACTGAACAGTAACAGGGTGCGTGTTATTCTTTTCTTAGCTGCCGAAGGACAAATACAGGCAACCATCCACGGGAGAACGAAGTATGTGAATGGGACAGCATGTCTGTCGAAAACCACCGTTGAGGAACGACGCGCGGTAAGTGATGCTGCTGCTTCGTGATAACGCACGTCGCCCTATCGCAAACGTTGTAATGCCGAAGTTACGCCTGCTCATGGTCCTGATCTCTCCTCATGCGATTATCACTCCTTTGGTCCCTTAAAAACAGGCCTTTAAAGGTCAACAATTCCTCTCGAGCGAGGATGTGTAGCAGGCAGCTAAAGATTTCTTCGCGCAGCAGGACACGGTGTTTTATCAAACGGGTATCTTCAGCTTGGTGCGCCAGTTTGATCATTACCTCAATACTCACGACGAATTTTTCTGATTGGCGTATCGATTCTGGACTGTACAGCCTTCGAACGGAAACTTTTTGATCGCCTCTTATAGAAGCACAAGTTTTCGTTCGAAATCGCTAATGCATTCAGAGCTGCCGAAACCTGTCCAGATACTGCAACAGTAACTGCATAATCTATCCGCCATTTCAAATCGCGTCATCCCAGTCTTAGATCAATGCTACATCAACCTTCTTATTATTGGTTTGAAGTGAGTTATGCATGTTATCTAAACTGAGATTGAATTCATAAATAATGGGAGTCGCTAATGATAAAGAATATCACCTTATTTACTGTTAAAACATGAGATTGTCATGAGTATTCACGAAGGATACAGGATACATCCTTAACGTACGAACACACGACTAACGAAGGATGATAACCCTGCGTTCAATGAATGATCCTAATAGATCACAATGATGGTCTTGGAGTAGTTGTTACATACGTGGTGAGCGGCAAACTGGGAGAGAGGACAAAAGGAATACTTCAGTTTTCAGAAACAGATGTGTTAGGATGCTGCAGGTGCTAAACTTGGTTGAATTACAATCAGACCCATCGGAGTAAGAGTAGGGACAACAGGCATGATACCAGTAGTTACTGAAATGCTTGAAATCTGTTAAATGCTCTAATTGTAAAATGAGAAAGGAATCTTTAAGCATGTTGGTACCCATTCTACTGGTAATTTCAGTTGTTACAAAGTGCAATACAACGTAAATTGTTGCACACAAGACAAACGGTACATGGCATATACTGCACACCACGAGAATATTCGGCATTGAAAGGTAGCATCTTAATTCCCATGAAATGTATAAAAGAAAAGGAGCAAAAAATAACAAATTTAGGTCGCTGAACGCACTACCGTTTACACTTAAATTAGAATTGGTGGAGTGACAGTCGAAGGACCAACATCCAAACTGCTGTTTAACATACTAAAACTATCATGAGTTTTGAAGGAAAAATCTCCGAAAGCTTCCCCACGAGTTACGTGTTTAAATGATGAATGAAGCACCTTATAAGAGACTAGCACTGAACTATGGACAAACGTGCTTAGATCTCGTCATGGAGAAGGCCATCACACTAAACCGCTCTCTACACATAAAATCTGAATTAAAGCAACCAAAAACTATAGTCGCGAAATACTTGTTGAATTATAGTTCTGACCGAAACTGACTGACATCTGCTACACGTTGCAATGAATCAAACTGATATTTATCTCCAAAATATACGTGTAAGCTCTGAAGAAGAATCTCTGTCCGTTCGCAGTTTTGGCCAGTCGCGTCTTCCCGGAAGATGGAAGTGAGGACAAAACCGTGAGCTAGTACCAACCACAATTCAGAAGCGCTTAAATGGAAAGAGAACATCTTTGGCTCATCCTGAGTTCACTGCTATACCTGCCTACAAGAATATTGTTAGACTTGTAAAGTTCAACCGGCTGCGGTGGCCGTGCGGTTCTAGGCGCTTCAGTCCGGAACCGCGCGACTGCTACGGTCGCAGGTTCGAATCCTGCGTCGGGCATGGTTGTGTGTGATGTCCTTATGTTAGTTAAGTTTAAGCAGTTCTAAGTTCTAGGGGTCTGATGTCCTCAGATGTTAAGTTCCATAGTACTCAGAGCCATATGAACCATTTTTGTAAAGTTCAGACATATAGGCGTTCCGTATTGAACTCGTTCACTCATCCAGTCACTCGTAAGGGTACATAGAAACAGATCTGACTCAAACAGCACTCACTCGGAAATTATAAAAGACAACTCTTGTGAAGCGGTACTGATATTACGTCCAAGAAGTAAAAGAATAAGTATTATGGATTACTTCGTAAACATATAATTGCACGAATGGGTAAGGGAGTTCCCAATGTCGCTTGAAGTGGCTCGGAAGTTGGCAGTTCCTCGAGTATCTCGTCATGGGTGACGAATACTGCTGCTGCTGTTCCTACGGCGGCAGCTACCGAACTGCTCATTCCTCGAGCTCCGCGAATGAATGCCTCACCAGTAAATACTGTACGTGTAGTCGGCCTTGTTGTTTACTCCTGGCGTATGGCCATTTAGCTCCGAAATCCGGTAATAGCTGCTTACCCTGGCTTGGTTGCCAGGCGTCTCACGGTTGCAGACAGGTCCAGCATCCACTGCTTATCGTAGTATGCCCCAAAATTAATTTTTCTTGTCTACTTTAAATCGCTTTCCCTCACATTCTTCACGTAGGACCTGGGTTTTGGCCACAATCGTCACAGTTGGCTTTCATTATGTCTGCCTGTCAATATCCTCCATTCTATCAAGGGAGCCTCTGTCTCCTTTCTCATTTGCTTTATCAATTTTTCTTCTAATATTCGTCACCAACGTGCCTTGGGATCATTTTAAATTCTGTGCAGCCACAAACAGCTTTTCTTCCCAGAATCTCCAGTAGTCAGCATAACGAATTATGAAGGGCCAGTTAGTTGCTTTCTGCATGTCGCAGAAAGCTGTTGACATGGAACTGCATACGAATACATTAAAACATGGCCGGTCGAAGCTCAGCTTCCATCCCCCAAAATACTTCTATGTGCGCGTGACCTGGGTATGTATCGAGTCACATCACTTCTTTAGAATTCGCCCTGCCCCGCGGAACCCGACGACGTTAGCGAAAGCTAATACTAGCCACACGCAGTACGCCGGTTTCTTGTCGATAAATTTCGGTGCGACTGTTTTCAATTGTTGGATCGTAAACCTTTTTATATGCACAACAATGAAAACGTAAGAGAACTGAGTCCAGAACTTACAACATACCTCTGGATGGTAACAGGTCTCGTAAGGCTAACTGGTACGCTCACCTTGTGAACTCAGGCTGTCCAGCACGATGTACTTGACTTAATACACTACTGGCCATTAGAGTTGCTACACCACGAAGATGACGTGATACAGATCCGAAATTTAACAAACAGGAAGAAGATGCTGTGATATGCAAATGATTAGCTTTTCAGAGCATTCACACAAGGTTGGCGCCGGTGGCGACACCTACAACGTGCTGAGATGAGGAAAGTTTCCAACCGATTTCTCATACACAAACAGCAGTTGATCGGCGTTGCCTGCCTGGTGAAACGTTGTTGTGATGCCTCGTGTAAGGAGGAGAAATGCGTACCATCACGTTTCCGACTTTGATAAACGTCGGATTGTAGCCTGTCGCGATTGCAGTTTATCGAATCGCTACGTTGCTGTTCGCGTTGGTCGAGATCCAATGACTGTTAGCAGAATATGGAATCGATGGGTTCAGGAGGGTAATACGGAACGCCGTGCTGGATCCTAACGGCCTCGTATCACTAGCAGTCGAGATGACAGGCATCTTATCCGCATGGCTGTAACGGATCGTGCACCCACGTCTCGATCCCGGAGTCAACAGTTGGGGACGTCTGCAAGACAACAACCATCTGCACGAATAGTTCGACGACGTTTGCAGCAACATGGACAATCAGCTCAGAGACATTGGCTACGGTTACCCTTGACGCTGCACCACAGACAGGAGCGCCTACGATGGTGTACTCAACGACGAATCTGGGTGCACGAATGGCAAAACGTCATTTTTTCGGATGAATCCAGGTTCTGTTTACAGCATCATGATGGTCGCGCATCCCTGTTTAGCGACATCGCGTTGAAAGCACATTGGAAGCGTGTATTCGTAATCGCAATATGGGGTATCACCCGGCGTGATGGTATGGGGTGCCATTGGTTACACGTCTCGGTCACCTCATTGACGGCACTTTGAACAATGGACGTTACGTTTCAGATGTGTTATGACCCGCGGCTCTACCCTTCATTCGATCCCTGCGAAACTATACATTTCAGCAGGATAATGCACGATTGCATGTTGCAGGTCCTGTACGGGCCTTTGTGGATACAGAAAATGTTCGACTGCTGCCATGGCCAGCGCATTCTCCAGATCTCTCACCGACTGAAAACGTCTGGTCAATGGTGGCCAAGCAACTGGCTCGTCACAATACGCCAGTCACTACTCTTGATGAACTGTGGTATCGTGTTGAAGCTGCATGGGCAGCTGTACTTGTACACGCCATCCAAGCTCTGTTTGACTCAATGCCCAGGCGTGCCAAGGCCGTTATTACGGCCAGAGGTGATTGTTCTGGGTACGGATTTCTCAGGATCTATGCACCCAAATTGCGTAAAAATGTAATCAGATGCCGATTCTAGTATAATATATTTGTCCAATGAATACCAGTTTATCATCTGCATTTCTTCTTGGTGTAACAATTTTAATGGCCAGGAGTGTACATCAGTGAGAGAACAAATCGACGAAGAGTGAGCCCCGCAGTTTGAGCAAGCTCTTATCTATATTTTGATAGGACATCTTAAAAGTGTGAAGCCATATTTTGAGCAGCTTGTAACAAAAGTGAAGGTTCTTAGTGACAGTAGGTTTAGGGCTAGTGTCCTAGGAATCTCCTTTTATTCCAAGAAGTGTATTATAGGTTCACTTAATCGTGTTATGCTAAAGTTATTTACTAAAACCAATGGAATGGTAAAATGTACTATTCTGTGTTTGAGTACACTAGACACTCTTCCTTGCGTTTTGATAATTGTCTGTTCCCCAAATTTATTGAAACGTTTGAAAAGGTTTTCATATGAAAAATATCTGCTTTACATACCTGTTCTAGTCGTCCTAACGTTCATTGTAAATGTTTTTCCAAATAATTCCACGATGGTTCCAACTAGGAGAGGTAATCACAAAATTTTAATTGTAATCTCGAAGGAACAAAGTTACTTGATTAATGACTTGTTTATTTGGAAGCACATTAGCAGTCCTCCTCCTAGAGGAGGCAAAAAAAGAAGACGAAGAATGAGGTGGCATGCTAGTGCTTCATGAAGACCCGGGAACTATTAGAGTAATGGAGGCTACGGTGCTCGAAGGCGTAACACAACCGAGTCGATACTGGAAAAAGTGAAAATTAGTCATGGATCTGTTTTTAACATTTCATGCGATATTCCGAGCATGACGATGGTCGCCGACCGCTGTATTTTGCGATTGGTAAGAACAATTAGAAAAGCCCATGACACTGAGGAAGCAGCGGTAAACTGGGAGCTGTATCAGGATATCCTAATCATCATGTGTGTGTGCTGAGCGCATCACAATGCCACTGAGAGAAAGGAGCAGAGCGAGCAGCAGAGAAAAGTGTGTTTTTACCCACTGAAAAATACAATCATCGCACAAGTGAAACTGTTTTTCGAGACTGTCACGCTGTGATGCTAATGCAGCATTCTTCTAAGGAGCAAACCGCCAAAGCTACAAACTACCGAAATCTCCTGGCAAAGCGACACGGGAGGCTGTTCAAAGTGAAGCTTCAGGACAACTCCCAAGCTCATTCTGCACTGAACAGACTCATGCTTCACCACGATATTCTGACACGACACCCAAATACTTCTGCTCTTCCCTGGGATATGCAAACCGCTGCGTAGCAGAGATTTTCAGAATAACCTCGAGGTGGAACGTTTCCTGGTCAGCCAAAACCCAGACTCCTACAGACAGAATGTGTCGCGTTTAAGGGTGAATACGCAGAAAAGGACTAACAGTTTCAACAGCTGAGGTCGTCAAACTTCATTACCATCCATCCTAAGAGACCGCGGTCTACACAGTCACTTTATTTCTCTATTATTCATTTGTGTACTTTATTTTGTTCTATCTTTATTATTACTCTTATTATCATTGTTGATTTCTTGATTCTTACTATTAACAGATTTCATAATTCAACTTTTTGTTATGACGACTGTATGCAATTTGTGGATACGTTGTGAGGTGTTCTGTGACAGTATGTGATTAGAAAAGATATTAGTTTCCATAAAAATTAAGTAAATGAAATACCAAATTGCTCACAGAGCGAGGTGGCCCAGTGGTAGTACACTGGACTCGCATTCGGGAGGACGACGGTTCAATCCCGCGTCCGGCCATCCTGATTTAGGTTTTCCGTGATTTCCCTAAATCGCTCCAGGCAAATGCTGGGATGGTTCCTCTGAAAGGGCACGGCTGACTTCCTTCCCTAATCCGATGAGACCGATGACCTCGCTGTTTGGTCTCTTACCCCAAACAACCCAACCAACCAACCAAATTGCTCTTTTCTGCAACAACGTCTGTACTGTGCAAGTCATGTTATGGTGTGTGGTGAAGAGTAATTCTTATATGAATGGCTTCCGTTTTCCCTTCGCGAAATGTGTGTGAGGAGAACGACTGTCGGTAAATTTCTGTATGAGCCCGCGAATTTCTATTTTCTCGTTTTGATCATTTTCGGAGATGTATGTGGGAGGAAGTATTACGTTACCCAACTCTTCCTGAAACGTAACCTCTCGAATGTTTGGTAGTAAACATCTCCGTGATGAAGGCTTATGACGTTTACTACTGGAGTTAGTAGAATACCTCTGTAATGCTCTCGCGTCGAGTAAATGATCACGTGACGAAACGTGCCGCTCTTCGTTGGGTCTTCACTATTTCATCTATTAATGCTACTTCTAAGGGGTCCCAGATGGATGAACGATGCATGGGAATCAGTGGAACGATTTTCCTGTAAGTCACTTCTTTTGTGAATGCATCACATTTACTTAAAATTCTTCTAACTAATCTCAGTATCTGCTTTTCCTAAATTTCTTTGCTTCTGTACTTTAATGTAGGTCGCTCCAGATGGCTATTTCTATGTATTTAGGATGGTTTCCAGTGATATGTCACAAATAATATAATTCACTAGTTGTGGATTTCTTCGCCTATTTATACACACTGCGTTACGTTTATTTACGTTCTCGCCCAACTGCATTTCCTAAATCAAACGTCGATCCTCTGAGAGATTTACAGTATAGGAAGTGAAACTGCTAAGAGTCGAAACTGGCTGCAAAAAAACAATTTACCCAAAAAAAGAAACTATTTTATTTGACTCGAGGACACCGCTACACTTTATAAACAATAAAACTGATGCAATGTAATTTCCATCAGGCTTAACACAAGTACATAAGAATTAGAATCTCATACTCCACAGGGAATATGACAATTTGTAAAGCAGCTGGGCACTGTTATCGAAAATCTTGACGTGCACACCGCCTGGTAAGATAACGTGATTTTACAATTTTTCCGGGGTATCAAACAGGCAAAAACAGATAAAAATGTACAGTGAAATATGAAAAACGATTATAGATTAACAGGTAGGGCATGCTTGATAGAGCTTATCCGTAAATACAAGAACGCTTTTCAGAATTCTGAATAAATATTTATAACATTATAAAAGCTGATAGTATTAAACAAATGAAGTACTAAGACAATAAATATCCAACATGAAGAACTGTAGTCTCGAGAGGGACTAACTTCAGGTTAAATATCACAGAACAGACGCGTAGAGTAATTAATCCCAACAACAAAAAAATCAGAAAAGCATTCTCGGACTTCTTTCCGCATCAATTCTAGCTTCCGACAACTACCTCCTTCGTCAGAAGCAACTGACTGTCAAAACTGCTGCTGTGGTGGCCTTACATAGCCAACAGATGGATTCTGATTGGTCGCTTATTACGTAATGCTGACGTAGACGGTCTACGTTGGTGGTGCCACTGCTGTCGTCTTAGCACAAACATTGCGACGAATATCTGTGCCCCTTCTCTGCATCGACAGCTCGCTTCCGTCCACCGCCAAGATTGTATCTGCTGCACATTCTTATTTCTACGGCCTCTTTAATTGCAGTATACCAGAATGTAAGAACCTGGAACAAAACTTTTCAATCACCAAACAACACTTTGTGTTTGTTTAGGATGGTGTGCCGCCTCAGGCGGCAAGAAGTCTAAGAATGTTTTATACAAAAGACAGCGTTCTCAATCCCGTGGCTAGTCATATTTGTAGCCAGGAGGAACGCACACGAAGAGCCGAGAGGGCTCACGCAGCGATCTTAAATTTGACAGGCGGTCAAGCCGTCACTGTAGCTTCTATCGATCGAAGGCTCACGAACCCATAAAGGTTCACTTTCATCTTCAAAACAGGAGATACGGGCAGACCTACTCTGTTCATATATTTGAATGTACACTACTGGCCATTACAATTGCTACACCAAGAAGAAATGCAGATGATAAACGGGTATTCATTGGATATACATACTAGAACTGACATGCGATTACATTTTCACGCAATTTGGGTGCATAGATCCTGAGAAATCCGTACCCAGAACAATCACCTCTGGCCGTAATAACGACCTTGATACGCCTGGGCATTGAGTCAAACAGAGCTTGGATGGCGTGTACAAGTACAGCCGCCCATGCAGCTTCAACACGATACCACAGTTCATCAAGAGTAGTGACTGGGGTATTGTGACGAGCCAGTTGCTCGGCTACCATTGACCAGACGTTTTCAGTTGGTGAGAGATCTGGAGAATGTGCTGGCCAGGGCAGCAGTCGAACATTTTCTGTATCCAGAAAGGCCCGTACAGGACCTGCAACATGCGGTCGTGCATTATCCTGCTGAAATGTAGGGTTTCGCAGGGATCGAATGAAGGGTACAGCCACGGGTCGTAACACATCTGAAACGTAACGTCCACTGTTCAAAGTGCCGTCAATGCGAACAAGAGGTGACCGAGACGTGTAATCACTGGCACCCCATACCATCACGCCGGGTAATACGACAGTATGGCGATGACGAATACACGCTTCCAATGTGCCTTCACAGCGATGTCGCCAAACACGGATGCGACCATCACGATGCTGTAAACGTGACGGTATGCGTTTCTCCTTCTTACACGAGGCATCACAACAACTTTTCACCAGGCAACGCCGCTCAACTGCTGTATGAGAAATCGGTTGGAAACTTTCCTCATGTCAGCACGTTGTAGATGTCGCCACCGGCGCCAACCTTGTGTGAATGCTCTGAAAAGCTAATCATTTGCATATCTCAGCATCTACTTCCTGTAGGTTAAATTTTCGCGTCTTTAGCACGTCATCTTCGTGGTGTAGTAATTTTAATGGCCAGTAGTGTATATTCGTGTGCTCGTATTACCAGGAAGTGTCACGTGTCCATTTCCGACTCACAGTGCCGTGCTGACGGGTTGGCGAGACTTGCTTGCCGCCGCGACGCATTTTTTCCGCCCTGGTCTGGAGATGAAGGGCGCCGCTCCTGCCCGGGCCGCACATAACTCGGTCGCCCTGCCCCGCTCCGCCTGTTGAGCGCCCTACACACCGGCCTCTCGCAGCGCCGAGCCGCGTCCTCGAGCAGCGCGCAATTTCAGACGCGGGCGAACGCCGGCTGCTCGGCCCGTAACGAGGCGCTCTCTCGTTACAGTGGCTGCGGCCCTCATCAGCGCCGCTCGCCTGATTGGACGTCCCAGTTTCTGCCAGCGCCGGCGCCGGCACCGCCTTCTCCAGTCGCTGTGTGTTCGGCGTCGGCGTCGGTCGGCGTCGCCTTTAACGAGCTAATGCTGCGTTGTTAGGGCGCCGTCCTCCAGAAGAAGCGCCGCGGTCTACACGATGAGCAGCCGAAAGCTGCCGAGCGGTCACCCGCCACTGCGACCGTTCATTAAAATGCATGAGGCCGGCCGGCACCGCTCGCTGCGTCGAGACGGACTTCTTTCCCAGCATTCGTCCACTTCACAGGAGCGCCGCTTCGAGAGTGCACACTTAAATTACGCTCCGACGGGAAACGTTTTTGATTTCACTGACATGGTCGTGCAGTTCGTGCAGTTCAAGAGCTTAATCAGACTTTTTTTCTGTATTAATCATTTCATCACTCCTCCATTCTCTTTCGGTCCTTCAGCCAAATGATTTTATCATATGTAAATACACACTGAGGCGACAAAAATCATGGGCTGTCTCTTAATACCGTGTCGGACCTCCTTTTGCTTGGCGTAGTGCAGCAACTCGACGTGGCACGGACTCGACATTTCGCTGGAAGTCCCCTGCAGGAATATTGAGCCATGCTGCCTCTATAGCCTTCCATAATTGCGAAATTGTTGCCGGTGCAGGGTTCTGTGCACGAACTGACCTCTCGATTACGTCTCATAAATGTTCGATGGGATTCAAGTCGGGCGACGCTGGTGGCCAAATCATTACCTCAACATGTCCAGAATGTTCTTCAGACCAACCGCGAACAATTGTGGCCTGGTGAGATGGCGCATTGTCATCCACAAAATTTCTATCTCTTTTTGGGAACTTGAAGTCCATGAATGGCTGCAAAAGTCCAATGATTGGTTCAGTTGGACTAGAGGGCCCAGTCCATTCCATGTAAACACAGCCCACATCGTTATGGAGTCATCAACAGCTTGCATAGTGCCTTGTTGACAAATTGGATCGGTGGCTTCGTGGGGTCTGCACCACACTCGAATCCTATCATCAGCACTTATGAACTGAAATGTAGACTCATCTGTCTAGGCCATAGTTGTCTAGGGTCCAACAGATATGACCACGATCCCAGGAGGGGCGCTGCACGCTGTTAGCAAAGACACTCGCTTCGGTCGTCTGCTGACATAGCTCCTTAACGCTAAATTACGTCGCAATGTCTTAACGGATACGTTCGTCGTACGTCCCTCATTGATATTTGCTTGTCTGTTGGCACTGACAACTCTACATAAACGCCACAGCTGTCGGTGGTAAAGTGGAGGAAGCCGGCCACTGCGTTGATCATGGTGAGAGACAATGCCAGAAATATGGCACAGTTGGCACACTCTTGACACTGTATATCTCTTATTATTGATTTCCCTAACGATTTCCGAAATGGAATGTCCCGCGCGTCTAGCTCCAACCACCATTCCACATTCAGTCTGTTAATTCCCGTCGTGCGGCCATAATCACATAGGAAACCTTTTCACCTTAATCACCTGAGCAGAAATGAAATCTTCGCTTATTCACTGTTCTTTTATACCTTGTATGCTAGATTCTACCATCATCTGTATATACGTTTACGGCTATCCCATAACTTTGTCACCTCAGCATACACTGCTCTGAAAAACTTACGTACGAGATGGATAAAGTCACATAATATATTAACAATTCGGTGGAAAAGAATAAAAGTGCGTGATCATGTTGCCAGAGATCTACAGATCGTGCACGAAAACTTGTACGCCACGTGACGTAAGGTCAGCGTGACTATCGCTCCAGCTGGGACTGGCGCCGCAGCAGGAGACAGTTGAAGGAACAGGAAGAGACTGTGTGTGTGTGTGTGTGTGTGTGTGTGTGTGTGTGTGCTCTGTGTTGGTGTTCTTCATTAGAGCATGGCCTGGAGGTAGCGTTTGTCTGATTTCACAGGGGGAGAACTATCGGAAAAATGGAAGAAGGGCGAAATGTGGGGAGTGGAGCCTTGGAGTTTGGTATGCTCACAACACTGTTTCACATGCATGGGGAGAGTTCGAACCACAGGCACTGCTGCCCGGAGAGGAGATGGTCGACCACCACCGTCTACAGCAGCAGTTAACCGCTACGTTGTGCAACAGGCAAGCAAAGACCCACGTCAAACAGCGAGAGTAATTATTGCTACCACACTTAAAAAGCCCGCGAAGCACCTAATCTAAGGCTCCACAGGGGCAGGGAGGCTTCGTTGCAATGATGTTTCTGAGGCAGGTTCCGTTGACAAGAGCATATCGGCGAAACCGTTTGCGATGGTGTCACGAGTGTATGAACAGTAATGACGAGGAGTGACATCCTCAGATAAGGGCAGAGTCAGTCTAAATAGTGATTTTGAATCTATCCTCACACAGTAACAGGTGTTAATATGTAATGCGTCCAGTGCCATTGTGGAACATAATTGTTTTGGTGGTTCAGGTGTTATGGGGTAGAGAGGGATAGTGTTGCATGGGTGTAATGGGCCCGCCCGGTTGGCCGTGCAGTCTAACGCACGACTTTCCGGGCGGGAAGGATCGCCTGGTCCCCGGCACGAATCCACCCGGCGGATTTGTGTCGAGGTCCGGTGAACCGGCCAGTCTGTGGATGGTTTTTAGGCGGTTTTCCATCTGCCTCGGCGAATGCGGGATGGTTCCCCTTATTCCGACTCAGTTACACTATGTCGGCGATTGCTGCGCAAACAAGTTCTCCACGTACGCGTACACCACCATTACTCTACAGGCAAACATAGGGGTTACACTCGTCTGATGTGAGACGGTCCCTGGGGGGGGGGGGGGGGGGGTCCACTGGGGGCCGAACCGCACAGTAACCCTGGGTTCGGTGTGGGGCGGCGGAGGGGTGAAGCGGACTTCCGTAGTCGTCGTGGGGTTGTGGACCACTGCGGCTGCGGCGGGGACGGAGCCTCGCCAACGTTTCTAGGTCCCCGGTGTACATACAATACAATACAGTACATACAATGGGTGTAATGACCTCCAGATTTTTGAACACGATACACTCACCGGTCATCGTCATTGTGACACTGTATTCGTTCCCCAAATGCGTCTTTTCCGTGGTGCATTCGGCCTAAATTCACTTTTACGCATGACAAGGCGCGACCGCATCGAACAACACAGGTGAAAGAGCACTTGGAATGTCGAACTAGCCTGCCCATTCCACCAACATAAATCCCATCAAGCATTTGCAGGATGCGTTGTGGAGACGTGCTGCAATACGCCCAAATGCAGCAATGACCGTCCAACAATTCTCATCTGCGCTGGTGGAGAATAAGAACGCCCTGCAACAAAAACTCTTTACCTACCATGTGGCCAGCCGGAGACCACGTAGCAAAGCATGCTTTGCCGTCCGTTGTCATCATACGCCTTTAAGAAGCATGTTCCTCCTATTGTGATGTTCATGAGGCATTTATAAAATACGATGATTAAGCCGTATTTATTGTCTTCGAAAAAGACTGTCATTTCTGTTCGTCTCATTGCATATTTGTTTCAGTTTCCTTCTGTACTGCACTGCAGTGGTTCTTTCTATGTGTGATCCAAGTTCCATTTATCTGCTTTACTTAGCAGTGACACACCATGTGAAGTTTACTTTCATGCTTAAGTTTTGTACACGTGTGTAGCAGGAAATATACTTACTTTCCGTTTCTCAAGCGCTGTTCTTACTCTCTCAGACTAACCGGTTCTGGACAGTGTCGCCCGTTTCCACATAAGTCTTTCGAGGATAGCTCCTAGTATGGAGAAGTACGAAGCAGCCACAGAGGATGGGCAAAATAGATAATTGGGTCTCTGTGTACACTGTGTCAACTGCATTCAGTGATGACAGTGGAACATCGATAGCTGTACGCACTGTGCAATGCCAGGGGTGGGTAGCTGCGAGCGGCACCACGCCTCTGGCCGATAACCAACTACCAGCAGACAGCCACCAGTATCTGCAACGCCTTTGTCTTCGACAGCCACTTCTGGTCGTGTCAGTATGCCTTCAGTCTCTCCAGCTTTCAGCTATCGATCGTGGATATCGCCACGCTGTGGTTACGTACTTAGCCAGGGATTTGGACTTGCTTGTTACTGAGTATTGTCCAACGAACAGTGTAATTTTGTTCACTCGTTTAGCGGAACTTGTCCAATGCTTTGCTTCTTCTTCTTCATGTGCCGTCTCCTCTAAGAAGGTTGGCTGTCATCATGGCAATTTCTGATCTTGATTTGGCTGATCTAAGGAGTTCTGACGTTGAACAGTTGTACCAATTTTTTAAATTGTCAATCGAGGATGTCCGTCTTCTACCCCTCGTTCTCTTCCCACAAATTTTCCCTTCTAGTATTATTTGCAATATTTTGTAATTTACTCCCCTAATAACATGGCCTAAATATTGTAGCTTCCTTACTTTAATAATTTTAATTAATTCTTTTTCCTTTCCCATTCTTCTTAGGACATCTTGATTAGTAATCCTCGACACCCAACTAATTCTAAGTATTCTTCTATATGCCCACATTTCAAAAGCTTCTAAACTGTTCATGTCCTTCTTTTTCAATGTCCACGCTTCCATTCCGTATAATAATTTTGAGAATACATAGCATCTTAGCAACCTCATTTTTGTGTTTAAACAAATGTATCTCGAACAGAATGCATTTTTCATCTTATTAAAGATACTTCTGGCCTGTCCTATTCTCGATTTAATTTCTTCTGAGCTTTCAATCTCCTCATTTACAATTGTTCCGAGATATTTAAATTTACGTACTTGATCGACTCTTTCCCTATTGACTGTAAGATTTTCTTGTTGGTGTGTTTTAGATATCACCATTAACTTAGTCTTGCTTACGTTAAGAGTCAAGCCAAATTCTTCACTTTTTTCTGCGACTTTGTCAAGAAGTAATTGTAGATCTTTGAGGTTTCCAGCTAGTAGTGCAGTGTCATCAGCAAACCTAACATTGTTAATGTTTAGCCCATTCACTTTAATCCCAGCTATTTCATCTGATAGAGCTGCCTGGATTATGTCTTCTGAATACATATTAAACAATAAGGGTGAGAGAACGCAACCTTGTCTCACACCCCTCTTTATTTCTATATCATTCGATAACTCATTTTCTACCTTCACGGTTGCGGTTTGATTGTACTAGAGGTTATATATAATGCGGATGTCTTTCTTATCAAGTGTTTTCTTTTCTAACAATTCTATGAGATGATCATGACGAACTTTGTCAAATGCTTTATTATAATCCAGGAAGCACACATATAGTGGCTGGTTAACCTCCATACATCGTTGCGCTAATATGTTAAAAGCAAACAATGCTTCTCTTGTACCGAGGGAACTTCTAAAACCGAATTGTGTTTCACTTATACCTTATATTTATATTCGTTGGTGTATAACTTTTAGAAATATCTTTAAGGTGTGACTCATTAAGCTTATTGTACGGTGATCATTACAAGTTTTGGCATTAGCCTTTTTGGGTAATGTAACAAAGGTAGATGTCAACCAATCCCTAGGAATAATTCCCGAATTATAAATATCATTAAACAATTGTACAAATGTATCTATATGGTCTATTCCTATGAGTTTCAGGATGTCATTTGGTATCTTATCCGGTCCAGGGGCTTTTCCTGTCTTTGATTTGTTGATAACATGTAATATTTCTTCTTTCGATATGCTTGGTCCTCGTTCTCCGATCATGTTATCATAAAATTTTTGATCTTTTCTTGTATCTTCAAATAGTTCTTTGACATATTCTGTCCACCTGTCCAGTTTACCTTTAACATCAGGAATTATTTTACCATTTTTATCTAACAATAAACTTGTACTTTTCTTTTTATTAAGTCCAGCTAAATCTTTAACTTTTTTGTGTAAGTTGAAACTATCATGTCTTGTTTCATAACTCTCAATTTCAGAGCATTGTTCCTTGTACCATTCTTCTTTTGCTCGCCGTGTTTCTTTTCGTATTTCTGCATGTAATCTTTTATACTCGCTTTCATCTCTATTTTTAAGTATTCTTCTTTGTTCCATCAATTGTAATATCTTCTCTGTCATCCACTTCTTTTTCATGTTGTCGTGTTTGGTCGCCATTGTGTTTTTACATGCATTATTTAATGTGTCTTTTATAAGTTCCCATTTGCCATCAATGTCTTCTGTTTGATTATTCTTTATCCTAACTAATTCCTTATTAATCTCTTCAGAAGTCTTTTGTTTAGTCAAGGGGTCTCTTAGAATAGTTGTATTTATATAGTCCTTCTTTTGTTTCTTTTGTATGGCTTTCAGTTTCACATGGAACTTTGCTACTAAAAGGTTATGATCAGAAAATATATCAGCTCCTGGACATGTTTTCACACCATGAATAGAATTTTTGTACCTCTTGTTTATAAGTATGAAATCAATTTGATTTCTGCAAACTTCTTCATTACAGTCTCTTGGTGATTTCCAAGTATAAAGTCTTCGTTTAGGGAGTTTAAAAAATGTGTTTGTAATAGACAGATTGTTTTCCTGGCAAAATTGTGACAGCAAATCTCCTCTTTCATTTCTTGCATCTATGAATTCAATAAGTTTGGCCTATGCCGATACAACAACGACCGGGAGCGTAGGCACGGTGACTTTGAATTGGGATGTACTCCTATCAATGTGTGCCAAGAGCGAAGTAGCCAGGCTAAGATCCACCAAATAATTTCTCACTTGGGTCGCTTTTGACCTCCGCCGAATTTAGAGGTGCCACCACCAATCTGCTGACCGACACGCATCGGTGCCCATGTGCACCACGTGGAGGGGGACTATTTCCTTTACTATTTTTTGAAGGTAAATAAACAAATAAATTGTTCGATAATTTAGAAGGGAAAGATAGAATACATGATAAATACCTGATGATTGCTATCAGGCAATTGACCCACAGATGCCATACGTGATTGAAGAGTCAGTGGTAACTCAACAGGTATAAAGTACGTAGAACTAAGGTTAGGCATAGATTTATTGTGTATTGCACGACAAAACACCGACACTGTTTAAAATAAAACCTTTAACACGTGACTATTTTAAAGTGACTAATGGGTAACAGTAAGCAAACACTATTTAGGCTTAATGCATCTACGTGCAATATATCTGTTGTCAAAGAGTCTGGAATTCATAACCAGTCAATACCTAAGTGTCTTCTTCTCTTTCTCCTTCTTCCACCCGATGTATTCACTCGTTTTGCTGCATATAGACATGGCCTCTGTTTGACACAGTACGTAGGTACTCTTTGTAACTTGTTTTAGATATGTCGCCTGTTACTTTCGTTAGATGCGTCCGTTGAGCAACGTTCGTAATGGCTTCGTATATTTGGTGTTCAGTGCCAAATGTGTCTGATATAAAGGAAAAATGTTACATTCTTCGTCCCTTAACATTGACCTCACATTCACGTTGCAGGCCTATGCTCGCCGGAATTTAAGTTGCTGCTTGTTGCTAATATGTACACTGGTTATCGCTACTCATCTTTAACCAGTACGACCCGGTATCTGGTAGTAAAATTATGGATTATATTTCAAGCACCAGCCACTGATGTGGTGACGAACGACCTGACAGTCTAAGCAAGACACAGCAGCTATTCTATTTGTAGCGAGAGTTAATCGACGCACCCATTTACTGGTTGCAAAGCAAAGAACTGTTTCGAAGCGAGCATAGTGGTATGTCCGTATGAGTGCTAGATATAGTTTCTGTACCCCTGAGTTTATCGTTGCCGGTTTTTGTAGTATTTTTTTCTGCTTTGCCTGCAGTTCTTCTGATGTGTTCAAGAATATTTAATCTTTCTGTTGTATACACTCCCCGAAAGCGTGTAATTTTCACCACAGAACACATTCTCAGTAGACCCTTCAGTGATATGTATGTTAGTCTGTGTTGTCTTAAGCTTGTTTGTGGTGTACGATTGTGCGATTGTGTTTACTGTTTCACTGACATTCTCTTCTAGCTGTGCTGTGTTGGTTGTAGTGACTAGTACTAGTAGATCATATGCATACAACTCCATCTGTCCCATTACCCACATCCGGTACGTACAGGAGGGATTTAGTAGTTATGTTCCAAGAGATAGGACTACAGATAGACCACTGAGACCACCCTTGGTAATTCTTTTATTTACGTTCCGATTGCCCACATTCCGTTGCTTAATTAGTCTCAGAGACTATTACACGGGAAATGTGGCCTCTCCAACTATCTTAAACTGGCAAACACCATAAGCCACCAAAGTTGTTGAAGGCACCTGAAATATGTATCATGAGGGCGATAGGATAATTGTGTTGTGTGTTTCAGACAATTTCTAGAACTCGAGTAATTGAATCTGTTGATGTTCTTTGTCTAAATCCGAAATGGTGTGATCTGAGGCCCCAGAGAGCTCTGTGGATCTGTATGTTTATAGGCAAATTAGGCTGCTTATTTACTGTTTTAGTATTTTTAAATTTTTATGGGATTATGTTGTTCATCTAGTAGCTTCCGGAAAAACCTTACGTGCGGCAGAGAGATATTCCTATATGTTTTAGTATGTTAGTGAGACGGACTGGATAGATATGGATGGTAAAGTGGAAGTCAGGGAGACGAAAGCGATGGGAATTAGGTCCTACGATTATTGTCTGTGTTTTGACAGGACTGAATTTCAGCTAGCAGATGTTACATCAGGAGGTGAAGTTTTGAGTTGAATCTGTGTGTGCCGTAGATACAATTTAGAAGTTTGGAGGGTTATATTGAGGGTAACGAACGTAGTAGCGTCGCCGTAATGGATCAGATGGAATGGGACACGTGCTGTGCTAGGGCATACCAGTTGTGCAATGGTGCTTCCACCGTTTCCAACAAGTAAATAATTTCAGACGGTAATTGGAGGACGATCGAGTTCTTGAAAGCTAATAGGATATTTCTCCAGCTCTCAAACTCGTGTGAATACTGTGAATGTTTTGTTGACACGTCGTGACGTTCAAGTTTGCAAAACAGTTTTATCACCACGTACCTCACGTTCTTTAGAGGGAGTCTATACTCGGTTAGGAACCACGGTGCCGTACGCCGGCAAACACGATGCACTGATCATCGCTACATCATAGGCATAGCGTTGTACATGCGGGTTGTGTTCGGACGACGTTCAAGGCATCACACGAGCGCTGTTGGAGGGAACTTTCACCGCGTGCGTGCATTGCATAGAATTGCATGTCAGTAATGTGAAGTGCTTCTTTCGTTCGCCGTCGCAACTTCAGTGACACCACACGAAATCTTCACTCGCGGCCGGAATCAACACACTGAGCGATGTGTGGCACGCAATACAAATTACATAATTACTGCTCCGCGGATTTACTGGAAACGTTTATTGGCGGACCGGATTAATTCTTCGCAATGCCGCACCACTAAATCTCTGTTAATAAGGTGTACCAGCCTTGCTTTGACCTACGAGATGATGTTAAACTTCTCACTAAATAGTAGTTAAAAGCTCTTAACAATATCACAACTTTCAGGAACATTCCGAGGTACGACAGGTGGCGTGAGAAGATAAACCCCAGAAACTGTTCACACACTGATGTGACAAAGATCGTAGTATAACAATACACACATTTACAGATGGCGCTAGTATCCCGTACACAAGCTATAAAAGGAATGTGTATTGTCAGAGCTGACATTCGTACTCAGGTGCTTCAAGTGAAAAAGCTTCCGATGCGATTATGGCTGCACGACAGGAATTTATAGCAAGAGTGTGTCAAGAACACCAAATTTCAGGATTTCTCTCACCTTGGACCAAGCAATGGCTTGCAGCCTTCGCTTAACGACTGAGAGCAGCGGCGTTTGCGTAGAGTACTCAGTGCTAACAGAGAAGCAACGCTGCTTGAAATAACCGCAGAAATCAGTGTGGGAGGCACGGTGAATTTATCCGTTAGGACAGTGTGGCGGAATTTGGCGTTAATGGGTTATGGCAGCAGACAACCGACGCCAGTGCGTGGATAACAGCACGACGTCACATACAGCGCCTCTTCTGGGCTCGTCCACATGTCGGATGGGCCCTAGACCGACCAGATGAGTCCCCATTTCAGTTGGCAAGAGGTGTGGTAGCGTATTTGATTCATAATCAAAACGTCCTCAGTCCCGGGTTCGCAACCCGCCACTGTTTAAATTTTGATTAATAATCAGCAATGGCAGCCGAAGACATCCGGCATAAGAAGTCGCCCTCATTGTGCCAAAGGCCTTCTCAAAGAGGGCGGAGGAGCCGACAGAGGGTAAGGGGACTCTGTAGCCCTTGGGGCGGAAAACTGCCCCTAGAGGCGAAAGGACCAGTAATGATCAATTGCATGAGGATGCAGAAGGCAATGGAAATCATTGCATTAAACGCACCTGACGCGTACCCACAGGACATGTGGTCTGTAATAGAAAACGAGATGGTAAAAGATTCTGGACTAGTCCCCCATTCGGATCTCCGGGAGGGGAATGCCAAGGGGGAGGTGACCATGAGAAAAAGACTGAATAATCGACGAAAAGATAACGTTCTACGAGTCGGGGTGTGGAATTCAGAAGCTTGAATGGGCTAGCGAAGCTATAAAATCAGAAAAGGGTAATGAAAATGCTCAATATAGGAATAGTAGGGGTCAGTGAAGTGAAATAGACAAAAGGATTCCTAGTCACATGACTATAGGATTCGTTATTAATAAGAAGGTAGGGCAGAGTGTGTGATGCTAAGAACAGTTCAGTGATAGGGTTATTCTTATCAGAATCGACAGCAAATCAACACCGACAACGATACGTCAGGTATACATGCCTATATCGCAAGCTGAAGATGAAGAGATAGAGAAGGTATATGAGAATATTGAAAGGGTAATACAATACGCAAAGGGAGATGGAAATCTATTACTCATGGGTAACTGGAATGCAGTTGCTGCTGGAGGAGTACAAGAAAAGGTTGCAGGAGAATATGGGCTTGGGCCAAGGAATGAGAGAGCAGGAAGACTAATTCAGTTCCGTAATAAATTTCAGCAAGTAATAGCGAATACTCTGTTCAAGAATCACAAGAGAAGGAGGTATACTTGGAGAAGGCCAGGTTATACGGGGAAATTTCAGTTAGATTACATAAAGCTCAGACAGAGATTCCGAAATCAGATTTTGGATTGTAAGGCGTAGTCCGCAGCTCGTAGTCGTGCGGTAGCTTTCTCGCTTCCCACGCCCGGGTTCCCGGGTTCGATTCCCGGCGGGGTCAGGGATTTTCTCTGCCTCGTGATGACTGGGTGTTGTGTGATGTCCTTAGGTTAGTTAGGTTTAAGTAGTTCTAAGTTGTAGGGGACTGATGACCATAGATGTTAAGTTCCATAGTGCTCAGAGCCATTTGAACCATTTTTGTAAGGCGTACGCAGGAGCACATATAGACTCAGATTAAAAGGTAGTAGTGATGAAGAGTAGGCCGAAGTTTAATAGATTAGCCAGGAAGAATCAATACGCAGAGAAATGGGATGCGGAAGTAGTAAGGAATGATGAGATACACTTGAAGTTCTCTAAGGCTACGGGTACAGCTATAAAGAATAGTCAAGTAGGCAGTACAGTTGAAGAGGAATGGAGATCCCTATAAACGGCCATCACAGAAGCTGGACAGAAAAACATCAAAGAAGGTAACTGTAAGGAAACCATGGTTAACAGAAGAAATAGTTCAGCTGATCGATGCCAGAAGGAAATACATAAACGTTGAGAGAAATTCAGGAATACAGAAATGCAAGTCGCCGAGGAATGAAATAAATAAGAATTGCAGGGAAGCCAAGACGAAATGGCTCCATGAAAAATGTGGAGAAATCGAAATTAACGCAAGAATGGTAACATTAAGAGTGCAATGAGAATTCCAGTGTAAATGCACAGGAGAGAGGGGATAGATGGAAAGAGTACATTGAAGGTCTCTATGAGAGGGAACATCTATGTAATGTGATAGAAGAGATAGGGTATCCAGTATTTAAGAGAACTTTGGAGGACTTAAGACCAAATAAGGCAGAAGGGATAGATAACTTTCCACCACAGCATCTAAAATCATTGGGCGAAGTGGCAAAAAAGACTAGTCACGTTGATGTGTAGAATGTGTGAGTCTGGCAATATACCGTCTGACTTTGGGAAAAACATCATCAACAGAATTACGAACACTGCAAGAGCTGACAAGTGCGAGGATTACCGCACAATCAGCTTAACACCTCATGCATCCAACTTGCTGACGAGAATAATATACAGGGGAATGGAAAAGAAAATTGAGGATGTGATAGACGACTATCAGTTTGGCTTTAGGAAAGGAAAAGGCACCAGAGAAGCAATTCTGACGTTGCTATTGATAATGGAAGCAAAACTAAAGAAAAATCAAGACACTTTCATAGGATTTGTTGAGAAAAAACGTTCGACAATGTAAAATGGTGGAAGATGTTAGAAAAATAGGGGTATGCTGTAGGGAGAGACGGATAATATACAATATGTAGAAGATTAAGAGGGAATAATAAGAGTGGACTACCTACAACGAAATGCTCAAATTAAAAAAGGTATAAGGTAGGGACGTAGTCTTTCGCCCCTACTGTTTAATCTGTACGGCAAAGAAGCAACGATGGGCATAGAAGAAATATTCTGGAGTAGAATAATTTAAGGTGAAAGGATATCAATGATACCATTCCTTGATGACATTGCTATCCTGAGTAAAAGCGAAGAAGAATTACACGGTTTGTTGGATGGAAGGGACAGTCTAATGAGTGTAGAATATGGATTGAGAGTAAATCGAAGAAAGACGAAAGAAATGAGAAGTATCAAAAATGAGAACATCGAGAAACTTAACGTCAGTGTTGATGGTCACGAAGGCGATGAAGTTAAGGAATTCTGTTATCTAGGCACCAGAATAACCAATGATGAACGGAGCTAGGAAGACATCAAAAGCAGACTAGCAATTGCAAAAAGGACATTCCTGACCAAGAGAAGTCTACTAGTACCAAACACAGGCTTTAATTTGAGAATGAAATTTCTGAGAACATACGTTTGGAGCACTGTGGGAAAACCGGAACAGAAGAAAATCGAAGCAATTGAGATGTGGTGCTACAGACGAATGTTGAAAATTAAGCAGACTTTAAGGTAAGGAACGAGAAGGTTCTGCGCAGAATCGGAGAGGAAAGGAATATGTGGAAAACACTGACAACGATAAGGGACAGGATGACAGGACATCTGTTGAGACATTAGGGAGTGACTTCCATGGTACTAGAAGGAGCCGTAGAATGCAAAAACTGTAGAGGAAGACAGAGATTGAAATGCATCCAGCAGATAATTGAGGACGTAGGTCGCAAGTACTACTCTAAGATGAAGAGTTTGGCACAGAAAAGAAATTCGTGGCGGGCCGTATGAAACCAGTCAGAGAAAGAAATTCGAGGGGGGCAGCATCAAGCCAGAACCAATCAGAGGGCGGTGCATCCCCCCCCCCCCTCCCGAAGCACTGGACTCAAGTTGTCAATGAGGAACTGCGGTGCACGTTGGTGGTGACTCCATAATTGTTTCGGCTGTGTTTGCATGGAATGTAACGGGTCCTCTGGTCCAATTGAACCGCTCACTGACTGGAAATGGTTATGTTCAACTACTTGGAGAACATTTGCAGCTATTCATGGACTTCCTCTTCCCAAACAATGATGGAAGTTTTATGGAGGATAATGCACCATGTCATCCGGCCATAGTTGTTCGCGAATGGTTTGAAAAACATTCTGGACACACCAAGCGAATTATTTGGCCATCCAGATCACCCGATATGAATCCCACCAAACACTTATGGTACCAAATCGAGAAGTCGTTTCGTTCACAAAATCCTGCAACGACAACACTTTTGCATTTATGGACAGCTGTAGAGGCATCATGACTCAGTATTTATCAGGAGACTTCCAACGACTTGTTGAGTCCATTCCACGTCGAGCTGCTGCACTACGCCGGGGAAACGTAGGTCCGACACAATATTAGGAAGTATCTCATAACTTTTGCCAACTCAGAGTACTGGGTGATCAAAAACTCAGTATAAATTTGAAAACTGAATAAATCACGGAATAATGTAGATGGAGAGGTACAAATTGACACACATGCTTGGAATGACATGGGGTTTTATTAGAACCGAAAAATACAAAAGTTTAAAAAATGTCCGACAGATGGCGCTTCATCTGATCAGAATAGCAATAAGTAGCATAACAAAGTAAGACGAAGCAAAGATGATGTTCTTTACAGGAAATTCTCAATATGTCCACCATCATTCCTCAACAATAGATGTAGTCGAGGAATAATGTTGTGAACAGCACTCTAAAGCATGTCCGGAGTTATGGTGAGGCATTGGCGTCGGATGTTGTCGTTCAGCATCCCTGGAGATGTCGGTCGATCACAATACACTTGCGACTTCAGGTAACCCCAAAGCCAATAATCGCACGGACTGAGGTCTGGGGACCTGGGAGGCCAAGCATGACGAAAGTGGCGACTGAGAGACGATCATCACCAAACGACGCGCGCAAGAGATCTTTCACGCGTCTAGCAATATGGGGTGGAGCGCCATCCTGCATAAACATCGTAGTTCCAGCAGCTGTTTATCAGCCAGGCTGGGGATGATGCGATTCTGTAACATATCGGCGTACCTCTCGCCCGTCACGGTAGCATTTACAAAACCAGAATCACGCATTTCCTCGAAGGAAAAAGGCCCGATTACGGTAGATGTGGTAAATCCAACCCATACCGTGACTTTCTCGTCGTGCAATGGAGTTTCCACGACAATTCTAGGATTTTTGGTGGCCCTAATTCTGTAGTTGTGGGCGTTGACAGACCCTCGGGGCGCGAAATGAGCTTCGTCGGTCCACAACACGTTACTCAAACAATCGTCAGTTTCCGCCATCTTTTGAAACGCCCACACCACAAATGCCCTCCGCTTCACTAAATCGCCAGGTAACAGTTGATGATGCCGATGGATTTTGTACGGATAGCAGCGGAGGGTACGCCTAAGTGCCAACCAAACAGTAGTGTATGGAACGCCGGTGCGACGTGCGACTGCACGAATGCTGACTGCCCCGTGCATAGACGAACCCGCTACAGTCTCCATTTCTTCCTGAACTGTCTCAGCAGCATTACGCCTTGTGCTAGGTCGTCCACTACGGCATTTATCGTCCAGACAACCCGTGGCTTCGAACTGCGAAATCATTCTCGCTACAGCTGCATTTGTCAACGGACCTTTACCCGTTCGAATCCTCTTCCTATGGCGATAGGATCGTAACGCTGAACTAGCACATTCCACATTCTGATAATGCAGCTTCACTAAAAGCGACTTTTCAGGTAACGTCAACATACTGCGACTGCTGGCGCATCTGATTCTCTCTCTCATTACAGCTCCTTTTATATACGATTGTCATGCGCAGTCACTGACGTTTTGCTGTCCAGCGCCATCTGTCGGACATTTAGTGAACTTTGTATTTTTTGGTTCTGATAAAACCCCATGTCATTCCAAGCATGTGTGTCAATTTTTACCTCTCTATCTACATTATTCCGTGATTTATTAAGTTTTTAAATTTATACTGACTTTTTGATCACCCGGTACATATCTTCCAACATGGTCGTAACAGCTTTCGACGGTAATCTCTGCAACAAAAAAACTGGACTGCTGTTGAAAGTCAATAGGAAAGAAGTAAGAAAAAACCACTATATTCAATTTTTCCCAGAAACAAATTTTTATTGGCTTCAATTAAACCTACCCGGGTATGTCTCGTTAACTAAACACCAACGTTGACTTACGTATTTGGTTATATAACCTGATTTGAGGTCTCTGCCTCTTGCTAAACAGCAACACGTCTACAACCGGAAATGATCCAACGAGAAAACCACGTGCTTCGAATTCTCTCTGATTTCCGTACTGCAAAATAAAAGTCGAGTGAAAGCGACTGCAGAAATACACTATGGAAACATTAACTCTGCCTCAGATACGGAGTTCTCAACTCCACGAGGACTGAAGGCCGAATCGCCAATTTTGCAAAGACAAAACAGGTCCACGATATTTTTTTTAATTCATGCGTTTCAGCCAGTCGGACAGTAGCAGCATTTAGGAAATTTCATTGGTCATTTCCTTCTACCTCTAAATGCGCTCTTCTGTAAAGAGCTGTATCCAGCTAGAACTTTCAAAACTTTCTTTCCAGCTGTTAATGGAAAACATCTACTGCCATACAAATTGAGAATTCCTTAAGGCATCTTAGTAACTCTAGCCCATAGTCCATTTGCAAATGTTATGGAAGAAGGCGACAATCATCTGCTAAACAAAGCCCTTTGCTCCAGATATCGGAACCTAGCTTTGGCATTGACTGCTGCGAACATGAGCGCACAGTTCAGTAACTGTATCTTCCCTAACGTTAGGCATGAAGTGATGATCTTTGTGTTACTATTAGTGTAAGCAGGTGCCCTCATATATAAATTCAGTGAAGAACCAAAGAAACTGGTACACCTTCCTAAGGCCAGGTGCAATCTGATACGCTTATAACGCATGTGGCGCGTCGCAACGCAACGTTCATTTTTGTAACTTCACAGGTTCAAATGGGACTACGCAAATTGGGACGCGACGCAACTGGGACGCGACACGCACCTGCGCCAGGTCGCGCGGCGTTGTGGTTGCTGCACAGGCTGTCGCGCCGCCCGCCAAGCGAGTACTGCGGGAGGGGTGAGGCTGGGAGCGGGAAGGCAGTCCTGCCCTGTGCTCACTTCGGCACGGCGCATATGGGCACTGGAAGTATTGCCCATCCGGCAAATACGGTCTGTAATGTATACTGAATTTTATTATCACTGAGTAGTGTTTTGTTTTTCGCTGTTTAAGCGCTCCATCTCTTTTCGTTAGTACATAATACTTTTCAGATACACATATCTGTACAGTTCTTTTGTTTTGTCTATTCTTTTGTCAAGAACAATGCACAGTTCAGTAACTGGTGAGCCATTAGCCACTGGGATTACATTTTCTGCCTCGACAATGTTTTCACATCGTAGGAAGGGACAGACGATTCACCGTGAGGGTAGTGAATAAAGAAGTAAGAATACAGGGTGTACATAAAGCCTGGAAACACTTTCAGTTATTTATTGCACAAGAACTAAACATTGGGCAGATGTCATACATTTTGCATGTTGAAGAGAAACTCTGAAAGTTTTTTTTACAAACATTCGATATGCGAACCGTGAGTGACCTGGCAGACGAAAATGCGGTAATCGAATTCTTGCCATACCCGTCCCAGCATGGCATCGTCGACTGTGGCAGTCGCTTCCCATATTCTCTCCCGGACTTCTGCTACATCACGTGGTATAGGCGGTACATACACCAGATCTTTGATGTGTCCCCACAGAAAAAAGTCAGAAGGAGTGAAATCTGGTGATCGAGGAGGTCAAATGCTTCAAATGGCTCTGAGCACTATGGGACTTAACTTCTAAGGTCATCAGCCCCCTAGAACTTAGAACTACTTAAACCTAACTAACCTAAGGACATCACACACATCCATGCCCGAGGCAGGATTCGAATCAGCGACCGTAGCGGTCGCGCGGTTACAGACTGTAGCGCCTAGAACCGCTCGGCCACCCCGGCCGGTTCGGGGAGGTCATTTCATGAAACAGCTGCCGCCTTCTGTATCACGACCGATCCACCGATGCGGCAGCTCCGTGTTCAGGTACCCAGGAACTTCACGATGAAAATGGCATGGTTCAGATGGTTCAAATGGCTCTAAGCACTATGGGACTTAACATCTGAGGTCATTAGTCCCCTAGTCTTACAAATACTTAAACCTAACTAACCTAGCGACATCACACACATCCTTGCCCGAGGCAGGATTCGAACCTGCGACCGTAGCAGCAGCGCGGTTCCGAACTGAATCGCCTAAAACAGCTCGGCCACAGCGGCCAGCAGAGGATGGGAAAACCTGGAGTGAAGTGAAGAGACTTGCTAGAAATCGTACCAGGTGGAGGAATGTCGTCACGGCCCTATGTTCCAGAGGGAAAGACAGGAACTAAGTCCAGTCAAGTCATGAGTATCCTGAAAGAGTGTGGTGATTAGATATATTTAATTTGTTGAAATGTATTGCTGACAAACATCAACTTTCTTGACAATGTCTTTCGAACGACGTGAACTCCCGTTCACAAGGCACACATGCCTAGCTACCGCACTCCTATCGTGCGCATTGTTCTCAGCTGCTGGCAATACACTGACCATTGTGTTGTGCTACAGATCAATTGTTTATTTTTCTCAGTAACAGCTATTTTATTCGGGAATCGCCGGCCGGTGTGGCCGTGCGGTTCTAGGTGTTTCAGTCTGGAACCGCGTGACCGCTACGGTTGCAGGTTCGAATCCTGCCTCCGGCATGGATGTGTGTGATGTTCTTAGGTTAGTTAGGTTTAAGTAGTTCTAAGTTCTAGGGGACTGATGACCATAGATGTTAAGTCCCATAGTGCTCAGAGCCATTTGAACCATTTATTCGCGAATCACAAATTGTCAGTTTGGCAAGCCGCAGGTGAGTAATCAACATTTGGCATGTGGATATCTTTCCGCCTGAAGCTAACGCTCGTCATTGCTTTAGTACTGCTCAGATCAAGAGGACGAATAAGAATTGGCAAATTATTTTTTGTGAATTGTTAACCTTTTCTCGTTCGTAGAAGTATCATGATTTATGAGTGACGGCCACATTTCTCTTGTTGACAGGTTTAATTGCACTTCCTTTGCCAAAACTCAGTGTAATTTTCACAAACTCATCACACAGCAGCTATTGCGACAGAATTCTGAAACAGAGTGTCTCATTTAACAAGTAACTGGCAATCAGGGAGCTCAATAGCTTACGTAAGACCTCATAGTGTCGGTTTGCATTAACATAAAGGAAGAAATTTCGTGTTTATTTTCATACTAGGAAATTGTTTTTAAAAAGTTCCGTGTGTTTACGAATTGACAAAATACTCTTCTCCTTGTGTGCTATGATTCGCCAAAATCTCGTTTCAATGTCTCGAGGGGTTTAGGAGATATGAGGGCTGTTGTATATATTTCATTCTCGCGTTCGTGAGATCTGGAGTGAGCGCGCTACATAGGATCCGTTTTCTCGAGATCGGAGGCGCATGTAGACCTCCTCCCAAGTCTAAAGAAAAATTCAACAAGTTAGCTAAATTTCATACGCAGAAACATATGGTGTAATACACACCAAGACAAAAATCATAGTTACCCCTATTTTTAATTGCAAACTTTTCGAATTTTGTGTAGTGTCTTACTAAAACGTGCATAGCACAATAAGTATGACCATTAGCGAGATAATGGGCTCTTCGAGACGAAGCTGACTTACAACGACATACAAAGCTACAAGCAAGGTAAAAATGAAATATTTTTCCTGAATAGTTTCTGTAAAATCGTTTGAGGAAGATTACAGTGTTGGCTCACTTCATTTATGTCAGCGTAGAGCGTCGCCAACCGGCGCGTGCGAAGTATGCGTACGCATCTCAATATGCGTCGGACCCGCGCGACACGTGCGGAACGTGCGCGTCGCGCTGTAGTGTCGTGTCTCGTCACACGTGCTATACGCTTCTCAATTTGCGCTTAGCTTAATATCGTGTAGGGCCCCCGCGAGCACGCAGAAGTGTCGCAGAATGACGTAGCAGAGACTCAACTAATGTCTGAAGTAGTGCTGGAGGGAACTGACACCATGAATCCTGCAGGGCTGCCCATAAATCCATAAGAGATCCAGAGGGTGGAGATCTCTTCTGAACAGCATGTTGCAAGGCATCCCAGATGTGCTCAATAATGTTCATGTCTGGGGAGTTTGATGGGCAGCGGAAGTTTAAGCTCATAACAGTGAACCTGGAGACACTCTGTAGCAATCCTGGTGTGACGCATCGTCCTGCTCCAATTTCCCAGAATGCACAATCGACATGAATGAATGCAGGTGGTGAGGCAGGATGCTTACGTACTTGTCACCTGTCAGAGTCGTTTCTAGACGTAACAGGGGTCGTATATCACTACAACTGCACACGTTCAACTCCATTACAGAGCCTCCACCATCTTGAACAGTCCCCTCCTGGCATGAAGGGTGGATGGCTTGATGAGGTAGTCTCCACATCTGTACACGTCCATTTGCGCCATACAATTTGAAACGAAACTCGTCCGATCAGGCAACCTGTTTCCAGTCATCAACAGTCTAGTGTTGGTATTGACGGGTCTATACGAGGTGTAAAGCTTTGTGTCGTGTAGTCATCAAGGGTTTGGTTGAATAGTTCGCGCGCTCACACTTGTTGATGGTCCAGCATTGCAGTCTGCAGCAATCTGCGGAAGTGTTGCACTTCTGTCACATTGAATGGTTCTCTTCAGTCGTCGTTGGTCCAGTTCTTGCAGAATCTTTTTCTGGGCGCAGAGACGTCGGACATTTGACGTTTTACCAGATTCCTGATATTCACGGTACATTCGCGAAATGGTCGTATGGAAAAATCCTCACAATGCAGTAGTGGAACAAGGGCAGCGGCACCCCACTCTCCATTGTTGCCAAATGTATTCAAGATGGCCGATCCAAGATGATAGATATGGCAATGTCATCATGATGTCATGGTGGGAAGTTAAAATTTTGGCAGGAAGATAGGTCAATTAGGCTACCTCCACTAGCCTAACCCCCTCCCCCTCTCCCCTCCTCCAGATAATGGTCGGAAGTTCAAATTAAATCAGGACAATGCAACACACTACATCTATCTCCACTAACCTAAGAAAATGGTGGGGAAAATAGGTCACTTGGGCTACCTCCACTACCGAAAAATCATCCGACTGCCACCACTTCCTAGGAATTAGTAGTAAAAGGACTGAGCCTGTGCTGGAAAGAATGGGCATAAGTCATTATTTAAACAGTCTGAAATGACATAAATAAGTGACATAAGGAAATCGATAGAATTGCGAAAAATACGTATAAATTGAGAGAAAGTACACTAAAATGTGGGGGAATTGAGGATGTACTTGTGTGTCTTCTGGTTGGTGCAGAAGAATTCTTGTACTTGGGAACGAGTATGCAACAGCAAGAGGAATACGAGAAAACGTTGACACGAAAACGTCGGGAACCAGGGAAACTGTCATTTTTTTGGTCGAGGCAGCATTCTATTGTATGCCTATTGAGGTAATAGTGATACACATGAATTGACTGCTGTCTTTGATGCTTTCCTGGAAAAACAGAGGACCATCTGCCTCTAAACTTACTTGGATCTGCCTTAAAGGATGACAGAGATTAGAAGGAGTGGTCTGTTGAGATGGAGTTGTAACGAAGTATGATTTAGTGGTAGGCTGATGATGTATTCTAGAGAGATAGAGAGAGAGAGAGAGAGAGAGAGAGAGAGAGAGAGGGAGAAGTTAATGCAGGTCATTTGACCAATTTTTCCTCATGTTCTGTCAGGATGCATCAGTTGTGTGATACAACCTGCGTTCGACTGGTATACAACTGTGTGTTCTGTGTGGGTCTTAGAGCAGTGTCTACTTGCGATCATTAACAGTAAACCTCTCGCTCATCAGAGGACTTTATCTCATGTGTGATGGAATGTGACACATTCCTCTACACGAATTATGATTTATGCAATTTACTCCAATCCCCTGACGCATTTTGGATATAAAGTCAAGACTTCAGTTTCATAACTAAGATGATTCTAAGTTAGCGATAGGTGTTTGTGAAGCACTGCAAACCTCATGTATACATTTGCTTGACAGATGTCCTGTTTACAGAGTCAGTGGTGGCATCAGGTGTAATTTCACTTGTCAGACGCCGCTGCTATGCGTTTATCTGTTTCCTTCCAAGAGGTATTCTCTGTTACTAACGATCATTTTATATATGACTGATGTGGGCATAGATTTCTGAACTGTGAACAAATGTGAACAGTGGACGCTATACACCTCTGGAAAGCTATATTGTGCACGTATCACACGGAATCGATATTTTAAGGAAGTAGTTTTTCATTTTATGGTTCGTTACCATAGTTTATCGCAGAGAAACCAGGAAGAAGGATGTATGTCATGCGCAGGAAATATATTTCTTGCATTCGAATATTAACAGCATTACATTCCATACGACTAATAGGTCAGACATTGAAGCGCTCTAAATTATAGCCTGTTTTAAGTTTGGAACGTTGTAGCCTTGGGAGTGCATGTGTTTACGTTCTCTCTTACTAGTGCCTTCCACATACTGATCCCAGGCTCTAGGACAATACTTTAGAGTTGATAACGTGGTTGATTTACGTAAAAATGCTTCGTACTCCATCCATCTGGAGATCCAACATGCACAAAAACCAACCATTTCTTGTTCTTCTTAACCATCTGCTATTACATCACAACACTTTCAAATATGTTACTATACACCGATAAGGGGTGTTAACTTCCTCGACATGGGCGCACCTGGAGAAATCTTGTGTACTTGGATAGGCGACGGCTCGGCTATCTCCATTCATTCACAAGACATGGATTATAGCGGCCTACTTCTGGTCAGCTGCAGATTAAATCAGTAACGGTGCTGCAGAGTGGGCTGGTCAAAGACAGTGCGAGGGGGCCTTTCAGTCTCTAATTTTATCCTGAGACTGCAAGAATTCTCTGTGACTCCCATCTGCATAGAGATAGATCGTAAGTTACGTGCTGTGCTCGATGTGCTAGAAATATGTAGAGCACTATCTGGTATACTTTGATGATGTATATGTTCGAGAATTAACAATGAATGGATGTGCTGCATAGTCATCAATCTACATTCGCAATGATACTCGCAAAGTAGAGAAGGGTTGGTTTAGATATGATACTGAAATTGGGAAACATGCTGTCTCATCATTGGTTGGAGTTGAAATTACTGTAAAATTGCTAAATTTGTTCACACTATCAACTGTGATACTTATTATTACCAGACATCGACGGTGTCTTTTCCATCCCATCCGTCCACTGGTACACTTTTACTTACCACATAATGACTGACTGACATCACTTGTTTGAGTTAGAGAAAGAGCTTTTGCGAAGGGGCAACACCTTCTGGGGGTGGCTAGAATCGAAACAGTGATCGAGTACATGACTCCAATATGAGGAATCAGTCGCAATGAAATGCAGAGCCATCAGTTATTCCATCACTGTGACAGATGAGTGTAGAGGTCGTCAATCACCTTCGGACAGCAGTTTCTGAACTCTGGGAAAATAGAAATTTGTGGTCTTATGGGATCAAACTGCTTAGGTCATCAGTCCCTTAGCCTACGCACTACTTAATCTAACTTACACTAACTTACGCTGTGGAAAACACACACGCTTGCCCGAAGGAGGACTAGAACCTCTGACGTGGGAGCCTCACGGACCACGACAACGCGCTTTAGACCGCGCAGCTACCCCGCACAGCTGTTACAGCAGAAAATAAGAAACAATATTTCAAGCACCAACACAGTGTCACAGGCAGTCTCTTCGACTTATAGGATAGTTTGTGGTGTATGGATTTAATAGGATCGTTATATGTGTTCGATGCTGGCATGCAGACGGTATTTGTTTTCGTTATATGAGAGGAGAGAAATGCAGTAAAAATCTTATCGATTTCTCTGTCGCATGAAGTTAGAGGAGCTTTTACAGTTCGTAATTTTTCTGTGTTGGATGGTATAGAATAACAAAGATAGCATGTTGAGGTGATAGATGTGAATAGGTCCTGATTGACATGGTTCTGCTTTGGGCAGCAGTATTTGTTTGTAATTTTCGGGACGCATCTCAACACAGTAGCAAAATCTTCGTCCTTCCCTCAGTTCCTGTACTGTCTTTTATACCACCTCGTGTACAGGAGCAGGCTTAGTTTGGTGCTGATCTTACACATCGTACACTGTTGGCAAAGCTATGACAACATGTCCACTGCGTGATCTCGTAAATTGTTCGGTTGACTGCTTCTACACATTTTGGGCCTTTATTTAATTGAGGGAACATTGATGGTGGTGTGTGAATCTAGCAGGTGAAAGACAGGTGGAAGACATGTTTGCTGGTTCTGTAGACATGAGAAACACCTTAGTTGATTTTGTAACTTATAGGGATGATTTGGAATCTGTTACATCACCGACATCGGTATTCGCGAGTGTAAATATCAGTTTCCACTATTTTTTTCGAGTTTTCATGAAAGGTCTTCACAAACGGGATAAGTTTCTAGTTACTCAGTGGTTTACAGCACGCTCTTCCTTCCTAAAGTTTTGGGGTTTATAGGGAAATAATTTCCAGTCTATCTCTTCAGAATTATGTTGCTTGAGCGATATTGCTATGCAACCGATGTTGCTATATGCTTGATATCGAGAGGTATCGCGTAAATGGTATAATATTCTGGGAAACCATGTGAAAATACATGCGTTCTTGTAATCCCAGAGTCTGGAGATTAGTGTAAAAAGCAAGCAAGTCAGGACCAGAAACAGTGACACCTTTGTGCTGAGGGGAACCGACACAGCCTTTGTACAACAGTTCTCGCAGTATAGGTACGATTTTTTCGTGAAAATGGTATGATATTCTAGCAAACCATGTGAAATTACCTATGTACATGTAATCTCAGAGTCTACAGACGGGTGAAAAAAGCAAGCAGGTTGGGATCAGAAACAGTAACGCCTTTGTGCCAAGGAGAGCCGTCCCCAACTTTGTACAACAGTTCTGGGAGTGACTTTGGTCTGCTGAGGCCCCTCTGGTCATGCATTGTGAGTAGATGACCACCCAACCTTGCGGGAAATATCTAGTGCAGTGAGGAGTATAATTATGGAGTATGTGTTTTGCTGTGTCTTCGTGCTATATGTACGAGTGTTTGGCTGTTGATAGCTATATGCATGACGCAAAGGGGCGATTTTGTATGGCGCAGAATATGAATTGTATGTTTACTACATCGACATGGTATGCAGTGATATATTGCCAGGTTGGAGATTGGTTTCATGCTATAATATTCAACCTTCCGTTCTCAGTGGCACAGGAGCGTAATTGAGGAAGTGTCTTCCCATAATTTATGATCTGTAGGTCACTATTGCAGGGTTTAACTGTCAGTGCAATGTGGCGATCTGTACAAAATTGTTTTGCCAGTGAAAGTCTGGCCTGCAGAAAGAAAGGAAAAGGCGGACAGTGCTTCCACACTGGCAGCATCAGTAATTTGGCAGGTAATTTAGTAAGAGCCGATCAGAATGCTCCATTCATTCACAAGACATCCTTTGTACTAGGATGAAGGTGCCTCTTTGTAGTGATCAGAGCATTTCCATTTCTGAGACGTATGTTGAAAGCAGGACATGGCGATTTCCAAGACGAGTGACACGTGATGGACTGGGTGCCATTTTAGGACCACCAGAAGGAATGCATTTGGCGTTATTCTGTGCTATTTTCTTAAACAGGTTCTGTTAGGACAATAATTTCAATGTGGACAAGCTAAGGCATCACGAAAGCTCTTACAATAAGCGACCATTAACTATTACTGCAGCATTTTACCAATCTCCAAGAGGTCGACTTGGCTCTTATTTACATAGCCATACATTGAGAAACTTTTAGATGGTGAGTCACCACATGAACATTTCGCAACAATGCGTCAGCTGTAAGGAGGTAAACGTGTGTGGCTATAAGCAACTCGCATGTCCCGTTAGGATCATTAGGAACAATGCAGCATGTGATATTCTGAGAAGCATTGAAACAGATGTCTATAGCCGGACCTGTGATGTCAGTATCCACAGGTAGAGAGGTATCGCTCCATCAACAGTAAATACGCACATGCAGTCCTGAGGCATCTCGCGTATGGGACCAGCATGAGTGCGCCATACGGCATGCATGCCTTCGAGTTCTGTAGGGGGCAGCTCGCTGATACATTGCAGCTGACGATATTTTGAAAGCGTTTTTTACATGCAATGAGTGTTTGTGCACTGCATTATTTTCGGCTGTTTAAGCACTGTCAGCATGTTTGCATAGCGTTACACATGCATAATCTTTTGACAATTTAGGAGTTATTTTCGTGTCTGTTGCATTATTTTTGTGAACAATTGTGGAAGCTGTGCAATGCGTGATTCGACAGTTGACAATTAGCAAGCGTGTTTAAGGAGACTTTTACAAGCATTAATTTGACAATTTACGAGATGTTTGCATGTCTGCACATCAGTGTACTGCATTATTTTGGTGATTTACTAGTAGTTTGCCGTTCTATAGGCTGTTCAATGGATTATTTCGGCACTTTACAGTTAGCAAGCATGTTGGCAAATCATTATATATACATTATGTCGGTGATTTACGAGTAGTGTGCGTGTCTGTATGCTGTGTACTGCATTATTTCAGTAATTTAAGAGTTGTTAGCGTGTATGTACATCAGTGTACTGCAACCCCAAGCATGTCAGAGTGAATGTTTTGTATCAATATAATAAATAAACTATGTGAAATCCATAGCTAAATAAATTTTTCCAAAATAAGTACCGTAGTTTCTATCCAGCAGCCCAGAACAGACTGAGTCCTCACACCATTCTTCCCCCCCCCCCGCGATCTTGGATTAAGTCACAGGAGTGATGACAGTGCTCTCTTGTGGCAGTACTGTGCACTAGATCAGTTGGGATCCAGACATCATGGTGAACATGAGCTACTGCCTCAGATTGGTTAAATAAAGACTGTTTAAATAAAGACTTATGTCGATCCTATCCAGCGGCCCAGCAGTGGCTGAGTCCTTTTCCTGCCAATTCCTAGGAAGAGGTGGCGGTCAGATGACTTAAGTTAGTGGAGGTAGCCCAAGTGACTTATTTTCCCTGCCCCTTTCTTAGGTTAGTGGAGGTAGCTATGGTGTGTTACATTGTCCTGCAGGAAATTGAACTTCCCATCATTTTATGGGGGGGAGCGGGGTTAGGTTGGTGGTGGTGCCTATCTTCCCACCAAAATTTGAACTTATCACCCTGATGTCATTGCGACATTTCCATATTTATCGCCACCATCTTGGATTCGCCATATTGAATGCATTTGGCAACAATGGAGAGTGAGGTGACACCGCCCTGGTTCCACTACTCATCACTGCCTTGGAGACACTGGGCCACATCGATTGTGCATCGACTGTAACACAATGTTCAAACTCACTTAGTTCTTGATAATCTGCCCTTGTAGCAGCTGTAACCAATCTAACAATTGCGCCAAACACTTTTTGTCTTATGTATTATATATTTGACGATAGTGTATCCCAATGGCAGAGGTAGTTTTCAACAAAACAATGCAGCTTGTCACAAGGGGAACAGTGTGGTAGAGTGATTCGAGGAACAAAGTGGCGGATTCCAGTTGATATGCAGAGCCCCCCCCCCCCCCCCTCCCCAACTCGCCAGATATGAACGCGATCGAACACATCTGTGATGTGATTGAACATGGTGTCAGAGATTATTCTCCCCAGTGTTTACAGGAATTAGGTTACTTGTTCGTGCAGATGTGTTGCCAGCTCCATCCAGAGATCTACCAAGGCTTCATTCCTTCCATTCCATGACACATCATTGATACCACCCGCGCGACAGGTGTGCATGCTGGCTATTAGATAGATTGTCATAATGTTCTGACTGAGCAACGTAGAGTTGGGATCTATATGTATTATGTCTTTTGATGTACATTTGGCCTACGTTAAAGGCCTTAACGCCACGAAACCGGTAGTGGTACAGTAATAAGAGACCAAACTACAGGCGAAGCGGTTATTAATACCCAAGATAAGTTAAAACAGTTGATTAATCGTCAGTCTGCAAGTCGTTGTAGTGAGTGTTTGATTTGAGGTTCACATATGATAAATGTCGTTCTTGCGTATGGTTATTATTTTCCTTTTCAATGTTATTGTGTGTGTTTCTCTACACATTTTGCTATCTGTCTTTTCGTATTCGATGCATAACATGCCAATGTTGAAATGTGGTTCCACAAGTGAACTGATGAATTGATTGTTAGCCAGATCTCGTGCGACACTGCACACTTTGATGCCATGTATGTCAGTAGTGGACGACACCTCATGTCGTTACAGGCTATGACGGATAATGTTACCTTTTACAACTATCTCGAAACTGTGTGCCCGCATGAAACAAACTTTCCATTCCCATAGAATGAAGTCAATGTATATATAAAAGAGCGGTGGTAAAAGGTTGAAAACTTGTACAACTCAAAGTATTTTCTGTTGTGCACTGGGGGGGTTCAAAAGGTGTAGCGAAGCCAGCTCCCCTTGGGGAGTTAGCCCTTACAAGACGATCAAGTAAGTTGCAAGCCCACCATCCAGCCACACCTGTGCAGCCGTCGTAATGCGGCCAGGCGAAATCAGAAAAAAAATGTGAACGTATCTTGATTTTTACTAAGTCCTGCTTTCATTATCAAGTGCAACATCATAACTGCCTCCCTGATGCCTTCACGTTTCCTAAAGCTAAACTGTATTCATATTACAGATCCCTAGTTTTCCTTTCCATTCTTCTGTATATTCTTCTTGTCAACAACATTCTGTGGACGCCCCTTTTACATTCTCCTATTTAGTATACATTGCATGTGACATCCTTCTTTTCTTGGCTCTTCTTGAGATAACAGTAGTATTGTGGTTGTTTGTGTTGGATAAAATCAATTATTCGATTTTGAACATTCATTCGGGCTCCAATTACTTTATTTCTTGTATTTTCTTTTCTTGGTATCATGACTGGAGAGTTTTAGATACCACTGTCTGCAGCTAGCAATGGGTATTTTAATCAGTGATTTTTATTTTTATGAACGAGGGTTCACCCATTATATGAAGATTTCCAGCTTGCAGGCTAGGTAACACTTCAAGGTTACTTCTGGTTTAATTTTTGTTTACATGAGTAATTGGGTGGAATACTCTTATCGTATTTCATTAATGGAATACATCTATAGCATCCAAGTACTTAGGTCACAGCGGCAGCGGCAGAATGTTGCTGACAGGCGCAGGGTAGCCGAAGGATTGCGATGCGCCGTCTTAGCTGGTCGGCCTCGCGGAGCGGTCATCAGCATTCCGACAGCGCCCCCTGGCCGGGTCTGTTCTGGCGCGGCCTCTGGGTTGTAGCGGGGGTGGAAGGAGGCGTTAAATCGAGGACAGTGAGCGGCCGACGGCGTCTCTCTCTGAATGCAGACGGCGTAGGCGCGGCCGATGGAGCTGCAGGCTGAGGCTCGCGTTGCGGGCTGCAGGCTGGTGCCCCTGCGGCAGGCCTCTATCTGCACCCAAGGGGATTTACTTTCAACTAAGAACTCGTCACAGAATGCGCAGACTGGATGGAAAACATCTTAGACGTAAAGTAGTGGTCTTCCCTCACTTTTACTCTACCGACAGTTGATTGTTTTTGACATAAGAGGGCGGCTCAACAAACACCCGAGATTACAGACAGACGTTGTTAACGTAAGTTGGTGTTACTATTACAGTTAAAGCTCGAAAGCTATCAATTTGCACATTACATAGCTAATCTGTAGATTAGCCGATTTTCTACATTGACGCGCGGAATCAAATGTTTTCCTCATTTCATCTAGAAAATGTGCACATTTAACGGCTTCCACATCGTTAAAGTTCAAAATTTTGCTTTCCTTGTTTTCTTTCCCCACTCCAGACCCCTCCCTCCATTTTTAATTTAGTTTCGCCAGACTCTTGTCGTTGGTGATTGATTTGATATCTTATAATTAGCGTCGGCTGCCAGTGCATGAATTTCTGTCGTGATCTTTTTAAAGTAGATAAATTTAGCTCCTACTATGCAAGCGAACACTGACTTGATTAGCAAAATAAAGAAAAGATTCTTTGCAAACCTCTTTAACTAATATTCAAATATAATAGCGTTTTAATGACAAAACGAAAATATGGTTCCATAACTGAAGAAGGGGAACCCGTGGTCTAGGGGTTTAGCCGGCACGGTAACTCAGCGTGTTCGGTCAGAGGGTTAGCTGCCCTCTGTAATAAAAAAAAACTGAGTTAATCCATCAACAACGATCATAAACGGATATCTTACGACGTCCGTCCCGAGCAGATGGAACGAACAAAAGCGAACAAAATGAGAAATAAAAAAAAAGGGGGGTAGCGTCTTTGATTCATAATCAAAACGTCTTCGGTCCCGGGTTCGATCCCCGCCACTGCTTAAATTTTGATAAATAATAAGAAGTCAGCCTTATTCTGCCAACGGCCTTGTCAAAGAGGGCGGAGGAGTGGATAGAGGTTCAGGGCATTCTTCTTGTCCTAGGGGTGGGAATTGCCCCTAAAGGCGGAAGAATCAGCAATGATCAACGACATGAGGATGCAGAAGGCAATGGAAACCACTGCATTAAAGTAACGTGTATCCACAGGACATGTGGCCTGTAATTGAAGAAGTGTCATGATGATCTCTCCATTGGCAAAAGATTCCGGAATAGTCCCCCATTCTCCGGGAGGGGACTGCCAAGGGGGAGGTTACCATGAGAAAAAGATTGAATAATCAAAGAAAGGATAACGTTCTACGAGTCGGGGCGTGGAATGTCAGAAGCTTGAACGTGGTAGGGAAACTAGAAAATCTGCAAAGGGAAATGCAAAGGCTCAATCTAGATATAGTAGGGGTCAGTGAAGTGAAGTGGAAGAAAGACAAGGATTTCTGGTCAGGTCAGTACCGGGTAATATCAACAGCAGCAGAAAATGGTATAACAGGTGTAGGATTCGTTATGAATAGGAAGGTAGGGCAGAGGGTGTGTTACTGTGAACAGTTCAGTGACCGGGTTGTTGTAATCAGAATCGACAGCAGACTAACACCGACAACGATATTTCAGGTATACATGCCGACGTCGCAAGCTGAAGATGAACAGATAGAGAAAGTGTATGAGGATATTGAAAGGGTAATGCAGTATGTAAAGGGGAACGAAAATCTAATAGTCATGGGCGACTGGAATGCAGTTGTAGGGGAAGGAGTAGAAGGAAAGGCTACAGGAGAATATGGGCTTGGGACAAGGAATGAAAGAGGAGAAAGACTAATTGAATTCTGTAACAAGTTTCAGCTAGTAATAGCGAATACCCTGTTCAAGAATCACAAGAGGAGGAGGTATACTTGGAAAGGGCCGGGAGATACGGGAAGATTTCAATTAGATTACATCATGGTTAGACAGAGAGTCCGAAATCAGATACTGGATTGTAAGGCGTACCCAGGAGCAGATATAGACTCAGATCACAATATAGTAGTGATGAAGAGTAGGCTGAAGTTCAAGACATTAGTCAGGAAGAATCAGTACGCAAAGAAGTGGGATACGGAAGTATTAAGGAAAGACGAGATACTTTTGAAGTTCTCTAACGCTATAGATACAGCTATAAGGAATAGCGCAATAGGCAGTACAGTTGAAGAGGAATGGACATCTCTAAAAAGGGCCATCACAGAAGTTGGGAAGGAAAACATAGGTACAAAGAAGGTATCTGCGAAGAAACCATGGGTAACTGAAGAAATACTTCAGTTGATTGATGAAAGGAGGAAGTGCAAACATGTTCCGGGAAAATCAGGAATACTGAAATACAAGTCGCTGAGGAATGAAATAAATAGGAAGTGCAGGGAAGCTAAGACGAAATGGCTGCAGGAAAAATGTGAAGACATCGAAAAAGATATGATTGTCGGAAGGACAGACTCAGCATACAGGAAAGTCAAAACAACCTTTGGTGACATTAAAAGCAACGGTGGTAACATTAAGAGTGCAACGGGAATTCCACTGTTAAATGCAGAGGAGAGAGCAGATAGGTGGAAAGAATACATTGAAAGCCTCTATGAGGGTGAAGATTTGTCTGATGTGATAGAAGAAGAAACAGGAGTCGATTTAGAAGAGATAGGGGATCCGGTATTAGAATCGGAATTTAAAAGAGCTTTGGAGTACTTACGGTCAAATAAGGCAGAAGGGATAGATAACATTCCATCAGAATTTCTAAAATCATTGGGGGAAGTGGCAACAAAACGACTATTCACGTTGGTGTGTAGAATATATGAGTCTGGCGATATACCATCTGACTTTCGGAAAAGCATCATCCACACAATTCCGAAGACGGCAAGAGCTGACAAGTGCGAGAATTATCGCACAATCAGCATAACAGCTCATGCATCGAAGCTGCTTACAAGAATAATATAGAGAAGAATGGAAAAGAAAATTGAGAATGCGCTAGGTGACGATCAGTTTGGCTTTAGGAAAAGTAAAGGGACGAGAGAGGCAATTCTGACGTTACGGCTAATAATGGAAGCAAGGCTAAAGAAAAATCAAGATACTTTCATAGGATTTGTCGACCTGGAAAAAGTGTTCGACAGTATAAAATGGTGCAAGCTGTTCGAGATTCTGAAAAAAATAGGAGTAAGCTATAGGGAGTGACGGGTCATATACAATATGTACAACAACCAAGAGGGAATAATAAGAGTGGACGATCAAGAACGAAGTGCTCGTATTAAGAAGGGTGTAAGACAAGGCTGTAGCCTTTCGCCCCTACTCTTCAATCTGTACATAGAGGAAGCAATGATGGAAATAAAAGATAGGTTCAGGAGTGGAATTAAAATATAAGGTGAGAGGATATCAATGATACGATTCGCTGATGACATTGCTATCCTGAGTGAAAGTGAAGAAGAATTAAATGAGCTGCTGAACGGAATGAACGGTCTAATGAGTACACAGTATGGTGTGAGAGTAAATCGGAGAAAGACGAAGGTAATGAGAAGTAGTAGAAATGAGAACAGCGAGAAACTTAACATCAAGATTGATGGTCACGAAGTCAGTGAAGTTAAGGAATTCTGCTACCTAGGCAGTAAAATAACCAATGACGGACGGAGCAAGGAGGACATCAAAAGCAGACTCGCTATGGCAAAAAAGGCATTTCTGACCAAGAGAAGTCTACTAATATCAAATACCGGCCTTAATTTGAGGAAGAAATTTCTGAGGATGTACGTCTGGAGTACAGCATTGTATGGTAGTGAAACATGGACTGCGGGAAAACTGGAACAGAAGAGAGTCGAAGCATTTGAGATGTGGTGCTATAGACGAATGTTGAAAATTAGGTGGACTGATAAGGTAAGGAATGAGGAGGTTCTACGCAGAATCGGAGAGGAAAGGAATATGTGGAAAACACTGATAGGGAGATGGGACAGGATGATAGGACATCTGCTAAGGCATGAGGGAATGACTTCCATGGTACTAGAGGGAGCTTTAGAGGGCAAAAACTGGAGAGGAAGACAGAGATTGGAATACGTCAAGCAAATAATTGAGGACGTAAGTTGCAAGTGCTGCTCTGAGATGAAGAGGTTAGCACAGGAAAGGAATTCGTGGCGGGCCGCATCAAACCGGTCAGTAGACTGATGAAACAAAAAAAAAAAAAAAAAAAAAAAAGAAACTGAAGAAGAAAATCCAATAAAAGTTTACAAGAAGAACGAATCATCTCGAAACTATCGAATAATTCGCAGGTATGATGTATTTGCCGGTACAAGACTGTGAAAAACTCGTTGAGCCGCTGTCATATACACGAGAAAGTGTGAAAAAGTTTGTCCACGACGAAGTATTCTTTGCACTTTATAAAAACTTAAACCAAGCTCAAATAAATATTTTTGGATTTATGCAAATACTGTAAAAAATCGAAAAAGGGATTTTTGTAAAGCCGATTTTTTTCATAACATTTCAATAGCAGATGTCAGATGGGTGTCTTCGACTACCAGTCTCAACCAGATTAGATAGTTAATTTTCTTCTCGTATAGCAAGAGCACTTAACAAAAGTTGTACTGAAGCCACTCGCATCAACATGGATGGATGAAGTAGCCTTTAACTTTCTCGATATTTTTCTCTTTTTTGGCGCTCCAGGTATTTTCCACTCTGGTAATGGACGCGTATTTTGTAATAGAATCTTAGAATGTGTAACACAGTTGTGGTCGGAAATCAAAAGGTTAATGGGAAACCTGGACACAGCCAAGGTCAAGAAAGTGTAGAACAAGTGATCAAGACATTGAAAACACGCTCACCACTGACAACTGGAGTGGGGGCGTACGATTTGTACAATTCATGAAGAACCGTGTCTATTGTTCGGCAGTTAACAGAAGACCATAAAACGCCACGTGAGGCTGTACTGCAAAGCTGGGATTTCCTTTTTCTGTTATACCACTTTTTCCATTCGATAAACACAGAAGAACAACTTGAAATATTAGAAGACTTACAAGGAACTGTGTCTATGGGATCCCTGTAAAATCGTAATCAACAGGACATCCCATTATTCCTTGCTTCTACAGAATCACCTATAGAAAAACAAGAATTTATCGACAGTAATCTCAAACTGCCTTCCACACCATTGATTGAGGATATAGTTATCAAGAATATTCAGTTACCAAGCACCTCCAAGGAATCATCTGTGCTTGTTGAAGAAGTCGTCACTCGACTGCAGTAGAAATGACATCACTGTTTCGTACAGAGTCCGAAAGAGGAGTACACAAGACATGGTCTGTATTGTTTGCACAAAAGCAGTATCAGATGCTAACAAGAGTAAATGGTGCGAAACATATGTTCGCTCAACTTGCGGGGAAATAGATCCTAATGAGGAGGCACATTGTGAGAATGTATTGTTCAACATCTGTAAAAGGAATATGGATTAACATTATGAAGCCGGAATAGGTTTAGAAAATCAAACAAAGAAACTTTTTTTCGCAGTTTCTAATGCAAAGCACTGAAAAGTTGATGGAGGTGTCACAGTGAGAATTAAAAAAGCCTAACCAAAGAGAAGAAACTGATGTCTGCTCGATTTTAACTGTGGTACTTTCTAAAACAGGTTGCTTTTATAAACTTGGTACTAAAATGGATATTTTAAAACAACTCTACGCAAAATCAAAATTCAGTGTTTGCAAAGATAGATTTTTAACGAAAGGATCCCTGATGTAGAAATATCTTTATGTCAAGCAGTAATAACACTATCCCTTCGTACTGGGAACAGTTTCAGGAAATGTGACTGGAAATTTGAATATACCACAAACAGGTGAGCTTGTTAAAAAAAAAGTTACTATGTAATTCAAAGTGTCATTAATCTTTAGACTGTATTAATAAGTAAGCATAATTTTATCGTATGTCTAGAAACTCGTTTTCTTAATTGTAATAATATTAAATCGATAGACTTTATGCTTTGTAGTTTTTTAATTCGATTGACTCTTTGCACTATAGTTTTTTAATTGACTGATTATGATTGATTCTGTCAACTAATTTGTTCATTGTCTGATTGAATTAACTTCATTCTTCACGTGTCAAAAAAGTAAATAAATAACGTCATGTTGATTTAAACACTCAGAAACATTTTTTATTTTGTTCCAGCACAGATCTTTTTTCACTTTGGCGAGTGCCTGGTGGATAATGTGCAGCTCATCTGTTAATTTGCAGATTACGCAGCTAATTTGAGGAAGGAAGCAAATCTCGGCACTTTAACGGATCTCCCTAGATAATGCGCACATTACTTAGATAATCTGATGAGTAACTGATTTCTGTACATTACCACTGTATGCGATTAATTGTTAGACAATACGAAAATTGTATGATACTCTTTCCGAGGCTACTTTAAATTTTGGGTGAGTAGTGTTTCGTGGTTCTCACCGAGATGCAAAAAGGGCAGCATCGTTCAGTGTTTAGCTTTTTGCTTCTGAAGAAAATATTATATAAAATCAAGCGGAAGTGTATAAAGACGGGAGATACCATATAGCGAGAAGAACTTTACTGATCTCTCAACGACCTAAGTCGAATAATGCACCTGCAGTAGACGACATAAAACAGCCCTCGTGTAGATCTAGTATGTGCTCTGGAGAACTGTAGGAATACGCAAGGCAATACTAACTCTAAGAATTACCTGCGAAGATAATTTTAAGGAAAGACAAACCAATGTTTATAGCACTTTTAGATTTAGAGAAGGATTTGACGGTGTTAACTGGAATAACTGTTTAAAATCCTGGATGTAGCAGATGTAACATACAGAGAGCCAAAGTTTATTTAGATGTTGTACGGAAATCACGTTGCAGGCACAAAAGTCTAAGGACATGAAAGGGAAGCACTGGTTAAGGGGGAATTGAGACTGGGTTGTAACTTGTCCAGCATGTACGGAAGCAAACAAATAAGGAAACCAAGGAGAGATGTGGAAAGAGAATTAATGTTCAGATAAAAGAAATTAACACTCTAAAATCTGGCGATGACATTTCAGTTGTATTAAAGATGGCAGAGACATTATAAGATGAATTTCAACATAACTAAAACGTGAGTAATAAAATATAGTTGAACTACATTAAGCGATACGGAAGGATTAGATTACTGCTGCAAGTAGTAGATGGCTGTTGTCATTTGTGCGGCAAAACACCCGACGAACACCGAATTTGATACGAAATTACGGATAACAGCAATAAGACATTTAAGGAAAAGAGAAATTTGCTTTTGAAATTTTGCGCTACTGAATAATGGTGTATATTTGATAAGTAATGGGCTGCTACTGATATGAACTGGGCTGCTAAATCCTATACAGCCTACTGCACTCCCCTGACTTAAGCCCTCGTAACTTCAACTCGATTTCTAAACTGAAAGAAACACTTACGGCGTTCGCTTCAGAACTGCTACAAATTCGTCGGGCAATAGACCGCGCCACTCGACCTGTCAACACAACTGGCACTGCTAAGAGTATCCTACGACTTCCAAATCGCTGGCAACGGGTTATACACAATGCTGGTGACTACTTTGTAGATCAGTAAAACTTTGAAACACGTATCTATTTTGTAAGAGCTGTAAATAAATAGTTGTCACTATTAAAGTTCCAACCCTCGTATACAGGGTGTTACAAAAAGGTACGGCCAAACTTTCAGGAAACATTCCTCACACACAAATAAAGAAAAGATGTTATGTGGACATGTGTCCGGAAACGCTTAATTTTCATGTTAGAGCTCATTTTAGTTTGTTCTTCCACCTACGCTCAATGGAGCACGTTATCATGATTTCATACGGGATACTCTGCCTGTGCTGCTAGAACATGTGCCTTTACAAGTACGACACAACATGTGGTTCATGCACGATGGAGCTCCTGCACATTTCAGTCGAAGTGTTCGTACGCTTCTCAACAACAGATTCGGTGACCGATGGATTGGTAGAGGCGGACCAATTCCATGGTCTCCAAGCTCTCCTGACCTCAACCCTCTTGACTTTCATTTATGGAGTATTTGAAAGCTCTTGTCTACACAACCCCGGTACCAAATGTAGAGACTCTTCGTGCTCGTATTGTGGACGGCTGTGATACAATACGCCATTCTCCAGGGCTGCATCAGCGCATCAGGGATTCCATGCGACGGAGGGTGGATGCATGTATCCTCACTAACAGAGGACATTTTGAACATTTCCTGTAACAAAGTGTTTGAAGTCACGCTGGTACGTTCTGTTGCTGTGTGTTTCCATTCCATGATTAATGTGATTTGAAGAGAAGTGATAAAATGAGCTCTAACATGGAAAGTAAGCGTTTCCGGACGCATTTCGACATAACATAATTTCTTTCTTTGTGTGTGAGGAATGCTTCCTGAAAGTTTGGCCGTACCTTTTTGTAACACCCTGTATATACGGGGTTGGCGGTAGCGTCGCGACAAGAGGTGGTCACGAGGTGCGAGTGGTCGAAGCCACGAGCTACGCGAGGAGTTCCTGCGCAGAGTGACGATGCCGGAGTACTTTACAAGGGTCAGTGTCGACTACAAGCAGCAGGACGACACTGAGTCGGTTGGTTGGCAACATTTGTGCAGAACGATCGCTCGTGGCCTTGCTGCCCTCTTCTACCTGTCTCTCATCGGCACGACTGAGACGCACCGCTGAGACGCACCTTGGATTCACGGAACTGCTTGCTGATAAAGGGGAGTAAAATTCTGTAATCCTCGTGGTGATTTGTTTCTTTGTCTGCCTGTCCTCCTTATTATTTTCTGGTCTGTACCCGACCCTCAATCTTTTACTCGGTCGGCTCTTTGATCGTAAATATAGGCAGTAGCTTTGTAATAAGACACTAGTTGTCGTTTGAAAATTTGTCCCCCTATTACATCGTCTTTCCTTTCAGGTTTGTACCCGATCATTGTTGCAGTTAAACAAAAGAGAGACGTTGTGGTTAGATTGAGATGTTAACCGGTTCAATTCTTTGACTTTAATTGCCTTTTTTAATGATTAGTTATAATATGAACAATCTGGTGTACAAAGCTAGTCATTTCTGTGTTTGAAAGACCGAGTCATCATTGGGGTATTTGAGCTGGATCTTGTGGTTCCGCATAGTGAGTTCTCTTGTAAGAAGTGTTCACAAGTAATGGTTTAAGACGTTCCTTTAGAACGGACTTAACAACTGACAATCAGTTTAACTTTGAAAATATTAACTGCTAATTGTCACCAGGGCTTTAGTCAAAATATTGGGATCCAGTCGCACTTTGGTTGCCGATTAAAATTAAGAGGTTGGTTGCTTTGAAGTAAGCCTTATCATTGTCATATTGTTTGCTAATCTGTTTAACCTTTAAGCACAGGTGTGCATTTTAACCCCGAACCTTTCGACATGCATCTTCAAATTAAAAGTTAAGTCATCTGTTTTGAGTAATTGAATCACTCTTGCCGTCAGTGGTGCTTATATAGCTTTCACGTGTTGCAGAAGGGCATTTAATAAGACAGACAGTGTCCAGCGCGGTGGTAAACACTACCGTTTCACACGATAACGGGCAGGCTGCAGGTCCGGCCGTCTTGTGATCATTCTCATATTGTTTTCTGTTTTGCAATACGGCACTTCAGATATCTTTTTCAAAGATTAAAAGCTTATTCAACTTAAGGTTTAAGGTCAAAAGAATTTTGCAGAATCGTTCATGTTGTTAAGGAAAATTTTATGATTAAATGCTTCGATTATCTGTAAAACACAGTTTACATTTTGTTAAATAAACAGGTTGTGTGAAAAGAAAGTTATATTGATGGGTCCTCCCTTCCACGTTTTCCTTAATTCCAGTAAAAATTACGTATCACATCCAAGATACTCTGAGTTAATTTACCGTTACAAATCACCGATTTTAACGAAAAACATTTGTGTTGCAAAGCGTCATCAATTCACAAATGTTTCTGTTTCTCGTTGGCACATTTTTCCAAACTATGTCCATAATTGACTCCCTACGAACCAATGCCGAGGCGAACAGCCTTGTGTGAGAGAACGATACAGAGTTACATCTACATCTACATTTATACTGTGCAAACCACCGTGAAGTGCACGGCAGAAGGTGAGTCACATTGTACGAGTTATCAGGACATTTCCGGTCCCATTCACGTACGGAGTGCTGGAAGAACGACTGATTCAGCTAATTTTTACTATCCCTACGGGAGCGATACGTAAGCGGTGTGGTATGTTACCATAGTCATCGTATAAAGTCGGTTCTTGAGACATTTGTAAGTAGTCTTTCTCGGGACCGTGTACGTCTGTCTTCAAGAGGCTGTCAATTCATTTTAACGGTAACCGTACCGTAGGTACAACCATGTCAGAGGGATACCAGTAGAGAGGCCGGACTGACTTACGGCTCTTGGAGAGAGGAAAGAGTCTTTTCAGTAGTTGAAGAAGCAACAATGTGGATAATGACTAATCTAGCTTAATAGAATTAGCCATTAGGGTTTGTTGGCACTGCGGCGCGGTTGAGTGAAGGGGGACACTACTGCCAATATATTTCCCATGGACGATCAGCTACGCTGTATGGTTTAATGATAATGACGTTTAACTGCTTTATATTAATATCTGGAAGCATGTCATAGCTGGTGCTCAGTCTTTGCTTTGTGTCATTCATAGCATGTAGATCCATAGTGTTTCAGGTAAAATTATTTTTTTTCTGTATAATATGGCTGAAATACCAACGATTAATACTTATAAAAAATCTCAGATCCATTGAATCTGGTAAGAGCCGAATGTCTGTATTCGTGAAATCTAAGTAAAAAATGCTACAATAAATACTTTATAGATTTCGTGCTCCATAGCTGTTACATAATAAATAAATTTTCTATCCTCTAGAGCTGTTAAACACGAGTTTTGGTGGATAAATAATTATGGCAGATGTACATTGTTACTGAAATCTGTTATACGCAATCTAGACAACAAAACAGGAAAATAAAAAGTGTGTGAAATATCTGTAGCAACATACATAGTTAGGCAGTAAAACTTTTGGGGAAAACTAAAGACTATGAGTATTTAATGCTACAGCGTCATGAAACTGAAATGTAAATAAATGAAATACAAGGAAAATAATTGTTGTGTAAGCGCTGCCAACACAGAGGTATGAAAGTAAATAACCACGCTTGTATTACGCTCGGCAGCTGAATAAACATTGTGTTCGAACTAATTTTTATCAATGTCTGGAGCGCTGATTCCATAATTTACACGTAAAAGATTTAGGAAACTCTGTATTTTGTTACTTGGAATTCCTACAGTACGTTACTGTTTCGGTGTTTGTGTTTGATGAGCCACTTTTTCATAAAAGTTTACTCACTGCATACGTTACGGAGTACGTTGATATTGAAATGGATTTGGGGTGGAGATAAACTGATTTTGTTTACCCATGTTTCCAATCAACTCTTACGACCTTAAAACAAACCAACGCTTCAGCTGCATTTCCATTTCAGCTTGATTAAATAAACGTCGAAACCAATCAACTACCGATTTCCCCTTATTTCTGTATTTCAGCCAGCGAAAATTTTACCAGAAATGTAAAACAGTTATAAATTTCACCGTGAATGAATGATACTAGATTATTCAATTCTGTACATACTCCGATCTAACTCTTATTTATCAGTGGCAAAAGAGATTTAAATTCATGAATTCCTCTCCACAACGGCATCTGTGCAGATTCAACATTCGTGGTGTCCGTTCAGTTCTGCGCGCCACCACCTGCTTGAATGCTCATTATTAGTGCTGACAGAATACCCTTTGTTTTACCTGGCATTATCCCAGGTCATAACGAGGTAGATATGTCAAACTCGCCTTGTGTTATCTCATGTGAAAGTGTGAGAACGTCTTCGAAACGCTTATGAATCGTGTAACGACGGCGAGACTTGGGTACTAGCCCAGTATTCACCTATTCGGATGTGGGAAACCACCTACAAATCACATCCAGATTGGCCGTCACGTCGGTTCTCATCGTTAATAAGAATGGGGAAAACCGACCGGTTAAAACTGATACCGGTATTTCAGTTCTGAATAAACGGTATTTTTGGGGAATTTTTTGGTCGCAGTTATAACAGGTGTTTCTTTATTTTTACTAACAAACGAGTAGAAATTCAAAATATCAGCTCGCCATAGCAGCAATGCTAAAATTATTCGTTTTTAAATAAACCATTTTTATTCGTAAAATTTGCGTTAGTTCGAAATACAGCGTTATCATAGTAAATAGGTGAAGCGATCAGTGCTGTTTAATAACAGTGCTGACAAAATCGAGTAACAAACACATGACATGAGAAATAGTATAGCACTGTATAATGTCCCCGTTGTCATATGTCATGGCTTAAGATACACGAGTAGTCCAGTGTAAAAGACTTCTCCCCCACCTGGACTACACGGCAGCTTCTCGCTGTCGTCGCTGCACGTGCTTTGTATTGCAGAACGGATCAACACTAGGATGTAAATATTGTCATAAAGAAACGTACAAATGAAATACAAAACTTCTTATACTTCAAAAGATGAAAGATTTGTCTGCTATTTATATGAAACAATAAAAGAGGAGGGAAGTTATGGTGACATTAATACTCAGTAACAGTTCATTGATAGTGTTCAATAAAAATAGGGAGTAGCTGATCTGTTGCCTTGTCTACATAATATGCCTCTATCTGCTTGTAGCCCTTCACAAAATAACACGAAAAATAGTGTTCTTCAACCTCAGTTTTCAACTTTTAGTACTGACTATTCGTAATATACAAATATATAATATACAAAAAATTGGAATCAGTAGGAGATAAATGTAATTTCTTCGTAGTGTTCAAAACTCATCAATTTTCGAGAGAAGCAGTGAACGGTGGACGGACTAAGACTTCTTTTATTTGTCTATTTAATTTAACATTTGATTCTATGTATCTCGAAAATGAGAGAGTAGAAATTTTTCAGTCTTTGTTCGTTTTCTACTTTTATTATGGGAAATAATAGGAATAAAAGCTGACAATCAGTTATCTCAGAAAGCTGTTGTTTTGAGTGGTTTTAATAGTCACATTAAACTGGAGTGGAAGAAACCGATGTAACCGAAAACTTGATGTTTCATCGCTAAACGCCATCCCTACTCGTTGATGCGCTGGGGGTATTCGACCTGTGGTTGGCATTGCTCCCCGAATTCCGGAGGCGGCAGACTGACGCCCGTGGCTATGCGGGTGGGTACAGTGCTCGTTAGAATAAAAGTGGCCGTCACCCGTAGCCTCATATCACTTCAGGTCTCCCAATTCGCTCACTGTCATCAGAGGTCCCAACGTTTGTGATAAGAGTAAGAGTATCATGTCTTCCGTCGCAGATGTTAGGTTAGCTCCTCCTCCAATAACAGAAGAGTCGTGGTTCCTGATAATGCGCTACTTAAAACTAGTAAATTCTGACGAAAGACTAATACAGTCGGAAGAGGCCGTGGGCCTCTAGATTGGCAGTTGTTGTGGTTGAGAACGGAATCCCTTACCCCCATCCTCCCTCCTACTTACAGTGCGAAAATGTCTTATGGAAACCTAATATGAAGACTGAGCGTGGATTAATACAGTAATTGTTTATTATGTTGTTATTAAAATTTCAATATGTGTGAAGCAGGCCACTATCCTGAGTGAAAGTGAAGAAGAATTACATGATCTGCTGAACGGAATGAACAGCCTAATGAGTAAAGAGTATGGTTTGAGAGTAAATCGAAGAAAGACGAAGGTAATAAGAAGTGGTAGAAATGAGAACAGCGAGAAACATCGAGATTGGTAGTTACGAAGCAGATGAACTTAAGGAATTCAGCTACCTAGGCAGTAATATAACCAGTGACGGACGGAGGAAGGAGGACATCAAAAACAGACTAGCAATGGCAAAAAAGGCATTCCTGGTCAAGAAAAGTCTACTAATATCAAATATCGGTCTTAATTTGAGGAAGAATTTCTGAGAATGTACGTCTGGAGTACAGAATAGTGTGGTAGTGAAACATGGTCTGTGGGAAAACCGGAACATACTGGAATCGGAGCATTCCAGATGTGGTGCTACATACGAATGTTGAAAATTAGGTGGACTGATAAGGTAAGGAATGAGAAGGTTCTGCACAGAATCATAGAGGAAAGGAACATGTGGAAAACACTGATAAGGAGAAGGGACAGGGTAATAGGACATCTGTTAAGGCGTCAGGGAATGACTTCCATGATAGAGGGAACTATAGAGGGCAAAAACTGTAGAGGAGGACAGAGATTGGAATACATCCATCAAATAATCGAGGACGTAGGTTGCAAGTGCTGCTTTGAGATGAAGAGGTTAGCACAGGGGAGAAATTCATGGTGGGCCGCATCAAAGCAGTCAGAAGACTGATTACCAAAAAAAAATCACGCATTGGACAAGTATGTGCCGAAAAAGTGGGTTACGGACGGAAAAGACACCGTGGTTCAACAGCGCAATTCGGGGAATGTTCAGGAAGCAAAGACATTTGCACTCGCGGTACAAGAATGATCTGGAGAATGAGGGCAGGCAAAAGTTACTAGAGATTCGTGCTGCTGTAAAAAGAGCGATGTGCGAAGCATTCAACCACTACCACCGTCATACCTTAGCAAAAGATCTTGCTGAAAACCCAAGGTAATTCTGGTCTTACGTAAAATCGGTAAGCGGGTCGAAGGCTTCCATCCAGTCACTCACTGACCAGTCTGGCCTGGCAACGGAAGACAGAAAAACGAAAGCTGAAATTTGAAATTTAGCATTTGAGAAATCTTTCACGCAGGAGGATCACACAAACATACCGCCGTTTGAGTCTCGTACAGATTCCCCTATGGAGAACATAGTGATAGACATCCCTGGGTTTGTGAAGCAGCTGAATGGGTTGAAAATAAACAAATCGCCAGGTCCTGATGGGATTCCAATTCGGTTTTACAGAGAGTACTATACTGCATTGGCTCCTTACTTAGCTTGCATTTATCGCGAATCTCTTGCCCAACGTAAAGTCCCGAGCGCCTGGAAAAAAGAGCAGGTGACGGCTTTATATAAGAAGGGTAGAAGGACGAATCCTCAAAATTACAGACCAATATCCTTAACATCAGTTTGTTGCAGGACTCTAGAACGTATTCTCAGTTCGAATATAATGAATTTCCTTGAGACAGAGAAGTTGCTGTCCATGCATCAGCACGGCTTTAGAAAACATCGCTCCTGCGAAACGCAACTCACCCTTTTTTCACATGATATCTTGCGAACCATGGATGAAGGGTATCAGATGGATGCCATATTCCTTGACTTCCGGAAAGCGTTTGACTCGGTGCCCCACTGCAGACACCTAACTAAGGTACGAGCATATGGGATTGGTTCCCAAACATGTGAGTGGCTCGAAGACTTCTTAAGTGATAGAACCCAATACGTTGTCCTCGATGGTGAGTATTCATTGGAGGTGCGGGTATCATGTGGAGTGCCCCAGGGAAGTGTGGTAGGTCCCCTGTTGTTTTCTATCTACATAAATGATCTTTTGGATAGGGTGGATAGCAATGTGCGGATGTTTGCTGATGATGCTGTGGTATACGGGAAGGTGTCGTCGTTGAGTGACTGTAGGAGGATGCAAGATGACTTGGACAGAATTTGTGATTGGTGTTAAGAATGGCAGCTATCTCTAAATATAGATAAATGTAAATTGATGTAGATGAATGAGAAAAAGAATCCCGTAATGTTTGAATACTCCATTAGTAGTGTAGCGCTTGACACAGTCACGTCGATGAAATATTTGGGCGTAACATTTCAGAGTGATTGAAGTGGGACAAGCATGTAATGGTAGTTGTGAGGAAGGCAGATAGTCGTCTTCGGTTCATTGGTAGAATTTTGGGAAGATGTGGTTCATCTGTAAAGGAGACCGCTTATAAAAAACTTACGACCTATTCTTGTGTACTGCTCGAGCGTTTGGGATCCCTATCAGGTCGGATTGAGGGAGGACATAGAAGCAATTCAGAGGCGGGCTGCTGGATTTGTTACTGGTAGGTTTGATCATCACGCGAGTGTTACGGAAATGCTTCAGGAACTCGGGTGGGAGTCTCTGGAGGAAAGGAGGCGTTCTTTTCGTGAATCGCTACTGAGGAAATTTAGAGAAAGAGCATTTGAGGCTGACTGCAGTACAATTTTACTGCCGCCAACTTATATTTCGCGGAAAGACGACAAAGATAAGATAAGAGAGATTAGGGCTCCTACAGAAGCAGTTATTTTTCCCTCGTTGTGTTTGGGAATGGAACAGGGAGAGAAGATGCTAGTTGTAGTGCGAGGTACCCTCCACCACGCACCGTACAGTGAATTGCGGAGCATGTATGTAGATGTAGATGCCCGGAAATGCATCGTTGGCACAGTAGTTGGCGCTGACGAAGAAAATTTCCTCCGACCATGTGCCGCGTGTTCCTTGTGTGTTGCAGGCTGCGCGATTGACGCAGTGTAGGGTATGCAGCAAAATGGTCCGGTATTCACGTCGGGACTAGCCGAGATGGTGTTTGTATGCGGCTAGGCAGACGGAAACGGTCGAGAGGCAGCACGGTTATACTATAACATGTACCGTCACTTACACCAACCACGTCGCACAACATTTCAAGCCCTGTTTGGGCGTATTGTGATCGTGATGTGTTTCAGCCAGACGAACGTCCAGGGAGGTGGCGGACTGTGCGCACACCAGATCTGGAGGACCAGGTTCTACAGGATATTGAGACGAACCATACAAGTTCGAGGCAAGTGGCCAGCCAACATGATATACACCAAAGTACTGTTGCGGATACATGTAGTAAGCGTTGCTTCACGCAGTGGAGAAAGGCAAAACAGAGGCACGCCGGCGACCGAGGCGTTGCGAAGTAAGCACGCACAGATAGCCTTGATGACAACAGCAGTCTACCGACAGGCTGACGCAAGGACGCACACAGACCGAGCGCCGAGCGAAGCCTGTAGAGTGCTGAGTAAGGGGAGGTGAGGCCAGCACGCTAAGTTACGCTGCAATATACTGCGGGAGTCGTAACAAAAAGCTACTGCCTATGGTAAAAAACGTCCTCCTGCCGGATATAAATAGTGAAGTGCAGGCAGCAACAGAGAGAAGCCATTAGGAAGCAGTTCGGATCTGAGGACGGACGTGGTCCGTGTCCGAATGTTCAATCTTCGTAGGTGACGATTCAAGAAGTCTGTTCCAGCTCGCAGCAGTCATCCGTTCGCCGCCAGATGTCAACTTCAGCTCTGGGGGTCGGCCCGACTTCGGCCGGCACCATGGCAAACTACAGCGAGAACTTCCAGCAGGACTGCCGCAGCACGGTCTTGGTCACAGGCGCCGCTGGGGTCTGACGTCTGGGCTTCACGGCAACTCGGCTCCACGGCGCGTGGTCCGTCCATGACGGGACCTCGCGGACATCGCGACTGACGGCTTCCCAGCCGACGGTGCAGCCGGCGTCGGCAGAGGACCTCACGGCGACGCGGCTCCGTGGGCGTGCCCGTACTGGGGCGCCGAGCGGCGACGAGTTCCTCTAAACCACAGGGCATCCTGGCTTCAGTGGAGCACTGGTGGCCTGAGGCTCCCGAGTGCGATCAGCGGCGCGCATTGCGCGCATTGTCAGAGAATCTACACAGCAGCAACCAGGCGGAGGGATCTCCAGGGCTCGGCAGCGACGACGAGGGAGAAATTGTAAAGAAAGTTCAATAAATAATTGTAAAACTCCACGCCGTCTCACTCTTTGGCGCAGCCACTGTGTCTGCTGCTAACAAGTGGTGCAGAAGTCGTAACAGTACTATTGTGTGTATCTTGCATGACAAATATGTGTGACCGTGTATGTTGCACTCAATGGAGGCCACTTTGGACATCTGTTGTGACTTGGATGCGAAGCAGCGCTGTGCTGTGTTCCGGGACGATTTGTTGTCGTTGCACGCACACCGTCTATTTCTGGACACCTGTTCATGGGCCTTTTTTCCTCCATTTCCAGTCAGGTATCCATCCCTGCGGTTTATCGGTTTTATTAATGTTCATCCTCTACAACATTTGCTCTCTTTACTAACGCTAATCCCGCCGTTAAATAATTCCGGTATGTAACCTCAGTGAGGTAGAAACACGCTAGAACAATAAGAAACAATATATTTCAGCTAACTTTACACGAACACTAGTGTTCCAACAGGAGGGAGGGTTTTGATAAGCTTATGTGGGCGATGTTGCTGATTACCATACTGATTGGTAAGAGTACGCGCCAACCCAAGAACGTCAAGTTAGCTCTGGGAGAGAGACAGCCAGCGTTTTGAACAAAACCATGCGTACCGAAGTGTGGCGAAACGTGGCGGGGCTGGCACCGCCGGTGCAGCTGCGATGTTTAATAACGTGGCGCTGCTGCGGGTTGCGGGCCCGCCACCGCAGAATGTTAATGGCCCACCGGCAGGTATTTTAGGTAATTGCCCGCCTGCCTCTGAATTAAATCTGGAACGTTCTTCTCGACGCGCAGATGCTGCCTGGCTGCAATAAAATCCCCAAATTCCGAGGAAAAATCGGATATTTGAATGCAGAGGCCGTCGAATTACCGTTTACGTTACCATAAACCGGGTTTGTTTCCACACTAATTCTCACTTAGAATATATGAAGGAATAAATGTACGACAAGTATCTGTCTTTAAAAATCTGGTAGCGTTGTACTCATTACAAGGGCTAAATCCAAAAGTTTCCGTTTGAGGGCGTTGCTTCTGCGTATAAGTAACGTAGTGCGACTCCGATACGAGTATACAGGGTGTCAGAAACTATACGTTCAAATTAATGCGGCCGGTATAGAACATCAAAACAAATACATTTTGTTGTGAAACGAAGAATCAGGCGGGAGAGCATCTCAACAGAAGAGAGGATTTAATCAAATTAGAAACGGAATTCTACAAAGCAATATACACCTCTGCTAAACAAAGTCAGACAGCAACCCTGTCGATCCAGACCCAACCGCCACTGAAACCATAACCGCTACAACAAACAGCGATTTTGGAACAACCATCACTGAATTGAAAAATGGAACGTAACCTGGAGAAGACAACATATAGAATGAGCTCTTAAAAGAAGCCCACGACCTCCTAACGCCATTCATCACAGAGGTGTTCTACAAAATCATACAAACCAAAGACATTCCCGATCAGTGGAATGTACTTTTGCACAAAAAAGGTACGAAAGATGACATGAAGGACTAAAGACCCATAAGCCTGATGTTTAACCTATATAAACTATTCACGAAAATATTAACAAGGCTATTAACAAAAACACAAGACTAGAACCAACCCTCAGGACAAGCTGGATTCCGCAAAGGATTTAGATCAGTGGACCATATTCAAACCACTAATTAGATAATAACCTCGTGGGATTATCTGAGCATACTCGCCTCGGCGGTATATATACTAAAATTGGAACGATACAGAGAAGATTAGCATGGCCCCTGCGCAAGAATGACACTCAAATCGTAAAGCGCCGGCACGGTAACTCAGCGCGTTCGGTCAGGGAGCTGGTTGGCCTCTGTCATAAAAAACTGAGAGAAAGGATCAACAGCGAATTTCAATGGATGTCATGTGACGTCCGCAACGATCAAAGACAACGATCAACAACGAACAAAATGAAAAAAAGAAGCGGTGTGAGGCGCTGCAGTCATGGACTGTGTGGCTGGTGCCGGCGGAGGTTCGAGTCCTCCCTCGGGCATGGGTGTGTGTGTTTGTCCTTAGGAAAATTTAGGTTAAGTAGTGTGTAAGCTTAGGGACTGATGATCTTAGCAGTTAAGTCCCATAAGATTTCACACACATTTGATCATTTTTTAAATCAGATAATAGAAAAATATACCTTGCTTTTGTTGGTTACAGCAAAGCATTCGATACCATCAAACACCCAAACATACTTCAAGCACTACTAAATCAAAGAGTAAAAGCAAAATACATCAAGTTACTAAGAAACATTCAAAACCACAGCTTCGCTAGAGCTAAAACCGAAAAGATAGGCCAACCTTTCCGTGTGGAAAGAGGAGTTAGATAAGGGGATCCGATCTCCCCAAAACTATTTACCTGCATACTGGATATATTCAGGAAACTAAAACGGAATGTGCCTCAACGGCAAGAGACTAACAAATATGAGGTTCACTGACTACATAGTCCTCTTCGCCAAAACTGCAAGGGAACTGCAATGAGTGCTCCAGGAGCTTTACACACAAAGCAAGATAGCAGGACTCACAATGAACAAATCTAAAACGCAAGTAATGCAAATGAATTAGAAACCAGAAAATATCTTGAAGGAACTGAACTAATATATACATCACAATACATATACGTAAGGCAATAATTTCCTTTAACAATAAAATGGAAAAAGAAATAAAGCGAAGAGTTTCCCTAGATTGGAAAGCTACCTAGGCCTTAAAGTTGATATTGATAGGCTGAAACCTGAAGAGGAGGCTCAAAATGCAGCCGCTCGAAAGCTGCGTTTTTCCAGCGTTATGTCAGACTGGGCTCTCAAAGCCAAAGAGAGAAACACTCTACAGGTGTGCCAAAGGAAAATGCAGAGGAAGATCCTTGACATTTCTCTGAAAGACAGAATATCGAACAGCTCGATATACAAGATGTCAGCAACAGTAAACATAGCACAACGGGCTCCGAAGACCAAATGGAAATGGGGCGACCGCGTGGCGGGGCTGCAAAACGACAGATGGACGGCACGAGGTGCCACAGGGGGGGGGGACCCCTGCATCGGCAAGAAACTCCCAGGAAGACCAAGATGCAAATGGTTGGACTTATTCAGAAAACAAACAGGAAGGCGAAGACAGTGGACCATCATAGCCAGAAACAGAAAAGAGTGGAAAGAACTAGAACTACAACTAAGTGATCAAGTGTAATTCAATTTGTAGTGTACATTAAGTGCGGTACCCTCTTACGCGGACTATCTCAGTGCGCGAGTCTTTACAAGCAGCTACCCCTTTGTCCTCAATGAGACAACATAGGATATTTTCATTCATTCTTCATTCACACTGGTCCGCGAAGGCAATTTCTGATGCTACGGACGATTTACATAGAAGGTAGTTTAGCTTGTTAATCACAATAGTGGCATTCACAGGAACTGCTCGAATGCGCGATCATTGATCTGTGTGCATGCAGTATATCATCACACCATTGGTTGTCGTGTCCGTTCGAAGATCCTGGCATGTCCTGAATGGTACCCGGAGCAATTCGAGCGACGAGATCCTCATCTGTTTCCACGATGGTTTCACATACTAACTGCTTCATATGCGCCCACAAGAGGAAATCCAGGCACGTGAGGTCAGGTGACCCGGGCGGCCCGGCCACAGGGCCACCTCGGCTGATCCATCGATTCCCGAAGGTGTCGCTCAGCAATGTTGAAATGGCCTGGCGCCCCATCGTGCTGGAAGTACATCCTTTCCCTAAAATACAGAGGTACATCCTCCAGCAGTTCTGGCAACAAAAGTTCCTAAAAGCTGCGATATCTCCGTCATTTGAGACGGAATGGAAGAATGTATGGTCCATTCGACGTATCACCGGGAATGCTGGCTAACACATTAACAGCCGGCCGTTGTGGCTGAGCGGTTCTAGGTGCTTCAGTCTGGAACCACGCGACCGCTGCGGTCGCAGGTTCGAATCCTGCCTTGGGCATGGTTGAGTGTGATGTCCTTAGGTTAGTTAGGTTTAAGTAGTTGTAAGCTCTAGGGACTCATGACCTCAGATGTTAAGTCCCATAGTGCTCAGAACCATTTGAACCATTAATACCAAAACACTGTTGATGAGCACGAGCTCGCGTACGCCGTGGGTTCACATCTGAACTAACATTCGAACTGTGGAGATTTGAATGGCAGTACACATTCCCAGTCAGTGACACCGATACAGCAGCTCACGCCAGCACCAGTAAAAAAATGTTACCTAACATTACAATTTTACTTCAAAGACGTTATGTTTCTTATCGAAATATGTTTGTTTTGATGTTCTCTACCGCCTGTATTAATCTGAAATGATAGTTTCGGCACACACTGTACAAGCACCGACATGTGTGCACGGGACTAGTATGGCGCTCGTGTCTTTTCGTCGTGCTTGCGGTATGTGCGGAAACGTGAACTATGGAGACGTCATTACTAAATTCGTCGAGACAGGTCCTATGTGCTGCTTTTCTTTTCGTAGCCGTCGAAGGACAAGCAGCGGAAGACATCCGTCTGAGAATGAAGAATTTGTATGGGGCAGCATGTCTGTCGAAAAGCGTCAAGTACTGTGCTGGTTGCGATTCGACACAAGATGCCCGTCGATCAGAGAGCTGCTCAGAAGTTACGCCAAGTCTAGCGCCAGGCACTCGAGCAACCGCCTTACAGCTCTGACCTCACCCCATGCGATTATCACGCCTCCGGCCACTCACGAAAGGCCTTGAAAATTGGACGATTCCTGTCGGACGTGGATGTGCAGCAGGCAGTTGCGGACTTCTTCACACTACAGGACACAATTTTGCCGGATTGGCTTACCGATTAGAGCCTTTACGGCCTTAGAACAGACACCTTTTGATCGGTCCTTATACAAATTAATGAAATCATGAATTTTTGCTAGAAAAAATAGCATAACTTAACTGGCTTCAAGATGACGCGAGGAATATAAAACAAAACAGTTTACACCAGCAATTTACGTAATTCATTTTTAGAAGCATTATGAAAATAGATAGCTGAGGAAATGATTAACTCTTCATTTCTACAATTAACTCAACAATTATTATGGTACATGAGCTATAAAATAATTCTAAATCAACCTAAGTCGAATTAAGTAATTTTAAAGAGCTGCGGTGTTATGGCCGTGCAAAGGTTGCATAATAATTAGCCTCTTAATTGGTGTCCGATTTTGGTTATGATAAATTCATACATTTAGCCTGAAAGAGTTTTTATCTTTATCTTTAAATTTTTGTCTTTTCTTTATTGGTTTAAAAATTTTATTGATTTCATTTTTTTTTTTTTTAAGAAATCGAAGATTAATAGAAGAGTTGGTCAGAAGTCACGACTAATAGAAAACGTTGATTCATTTTCTGGTACACTACACTAGAAAAACTGATTAACTACCACAGAAGTTGCAGCTCCAGCTTCTCCGGTTAACATTAAAGTGATTTGTCTGCAGAACTTCTAATATTGCGTTCAGATACTGCCATGGGCCTGATACAGAGACACAAGTAGAGTTTCAGGGGCCAGTGTCCTACGCGGATGAAAGTGTCCCGTATATTATTACTTGATTACAAATATTGACACAGACTTGTGAGATCTCCAGAAAATTGGGTAAAGCTACGAGATGTGCAGTATGTTAACAGTGTAGGACGTGTAATGTACTGGAAATGTAAGGACGCGTAAGGAACTGAAAATCAGAGTGATGACATTCTCTCAGATGCCGTGTAACCGAGAGATTGAAATCACTGTCAGTAGTTGAGGTTGTTAAATGAAGCTTATAGTAGTGTAGCTGACAACTGTCTGATGATAAGTGTCTTAAGATAGATTGAAGAAAGGAGGGACGACATATGCATAATTTCTACTCAACGTCACGCTTATCAGAGATTACTGGACAAGCACGAGTGACAGTTAAAGAATCGGACGTGACCTCAGTTATGGAGCCACACTTAGAATCAACGGTCACAGTAATAGTGAGCACAAGCAAAAGACGCTAATGAACAAAAGCAAAGTAAGATACGATAAACCATGCTGTGTCAGTTACGGAAGCTGCAGTGTGCAAACTGCGATGGTTACTTAAAAATCTGTATCAGGAACTAAAACGAGAGCAGTGCAGATCGGACAGATGATAGTTCAGGCTGATCGTGGCTGCAGAAATGACGTTGCAACAGGCGCTGTCTTAGAGATAACGAAACTCAAACAAAAGTAAAATACAAAGATATTAATTACATTTGTGAAAGATGTATATTGTCATTACTTTCCGGGGCGAATACTTGTTGAAAAACAGGTCGGAGAATGAGACTGAGGGAAAGGATGCGAGAGGAAAAGGCAGGTTTTATGGTTGGACGACCTTGGGTGGATAATATTTTTAGCCTTAGTCAAGTTAGCCAAACGACGTTTGCTAAGAACTGTGGAGTTAGAAAAACTACACTATTCTATAGCCATCATCAACGTACTATGTGAAACGAGAGAGTGCCACATATATTAACAGGGAGTTCTGCGCTCATAGGTAGCACACCCCGCCTAGTACACGTCCACCGCTCGAGGGCCACGTCGCCAAGTTACGGCACCTGAGGATGGGCTTATAAGAGCTGGAAACCGGTCGTGTGATAATAAAAGAACTTTACAACTGAAGAGGTATTTTCAACCGCTGGTATAATGCTCAGTTGCGGATGTTCCTCCAACAGGATTGTTTGTACGTAGAATCAGTTATAAATTCCTGTGGCTGTGTAGCAGATGTGAAAAGCAGGAGCCATCATGCAAGAGGAGCAATGAAGATGGTCAATGGAGTTCTATGGAGTAGGGAAACATCAAAAGAAAGAAGAGGAGTCTGCTTATAGGTTGAAAAAATACTAGTATGTGGAGCAGCCACGGATGAACTTCGGCGAGACGACAAAGAAGTAAAATACAAGCCAGCACGGGTTGGTTAAATAAGGAGGATGTCCACAACATAGAGGAGAAGAAGTGAGGAAATTAGGGAGATAATGGATATGGAACAACCAGTCGTGCAAAGGATTGCAAAAACGGTTTTTTGCAGTGATGTGTCATGTTAGATGAGAGGAGCAATTAGACGATGGAGCAAATCAATCCTGGAATTTTGGTCGCCGGGAAAGAGGAAGCACGGACGGCTGACAATAGTATCGAGAGCGGGATGATTGGAATGATGAGAAAGAGAGATCTGAAACACATGACATTGGGGGGATGGGGACAGCTGAAGAGTGGAAAACCATTAAAAGTAAAGGTAAGTACAGAGCGTTGAGACGCAGACAGCCTTTCCTTAGTTTTCATCATTTTTTTAACAAAACCACCTGATAATAGCTGTCGTAGCACAGCCGTTTCTGCTGCAGCTTATTCGTGTGACCAAGGAAATTGTAATTCGTGCCAATGCAATCAACATGCTGCATTGTCTCTCAGAAAGTTTCATCTCTCTGTTACTTGTTACTGTGTTCACTAATTCTTGATATGTGGTGAAAATAACAAAGTCGTTTCCACCAATTAAAAAGTTATTGTCATTTGAACCATCTCAGTCTGCAGGGCGTTCGCAACTTCTGAGGAAACACACCTTCTCATCGTATTTGGTATTGCACAAATAAGCCTCCGAATTGATACAGTTCTTATCTCGAGAAGATATCATTGCAAGTTGTTTTGAGTGACTATTCCAAACGGGTCATTAAAATACTGTCTGTATCTGGGCAGACTATGTGATATCAAATATCGCCATCACCAAAGAATAATAATTTCCCTGTTTTATAAAATTAATTAATAATTTGGTTTCCAATTTAGTTTGAAACTTTCACTCTTAAAGTGATAATGATTTCAGTTGAATCAGTTGATAAATCACAGATCTTGTGTCAAGAGGTACTCGCAATGATTGCCACCAGCCTTGCCTCGTTGAATACACCGGTTCCAGCAAGATAACTGAAGCTACGAATTTTCGGGCGTGGCCGGTACTTCGATGGGTAACTTCTGGGTATGCCACGTGCTGTTGGCTGCTTTCCCCCTGCCTTCACGGGTGGCTGATAACCAGACTTCGCGCCAATGTACTGGAATAAACTGCAGACATCTCCTCAGTCTCTCATGGAGCGAGGGTCTGCAACGCTGTTGATGGTGATCCGTTATGCCGATGGAGACGTTAAGCTCTTCGGCGAGCTTGCTGCTACACGAGAAGTGTAGGTTATGCTCCGGCGCCGGGTGTCATCCTCTCCCCTCTGTCGTCATCATCCATCACAAATATGACACCATGCTACTCGCGTCTATTAAAGTCACCTACTTTTATCAAATACAGTTAAAACACACAACTCAAGCACTTCTCGAAGGAAAAGTGCCATTGGGAGCGATGTACAGGAAAACCTTTCCAATTAGGCTGTTGAACCTGCCCTTCAGGGTGTTCAGTCAACAACGCCATACTACTTTTCTTGTATCGAAGTAATGAAAGATTCTTACACAGAAGTTTGGATTCCTGTCTGACACAGCCTCTCACATTCTTGTGTGAACTCGAATTACACCTAGAAAATATGTTAATTGTCGTCCTCTCTGAAAATCATATAATTAGCAGATTTAAATGCTAGGTTTATTAGACAGTCAGAACCTGTAATATCATTTGAACAGTACAGAACACATTGAGGAGTTTGTCCAACTAAACCATCGTAACACTCAGTCGTATTTTAAGCCACCGCACTTATCAATTGCAAATATGTTTGGAAAGATAGGTAACTGACTTGGTAGCAAAATACGAAAATTACATACTACACTGTGATATCAAGAACATGCAGTGTTTTTGCACCAACGTTTCAACATGGACTGGTGGAACTATCTGTTAAACGGTTAAGGCAGAGAAAGTTTGTTGTTTCTTTTTATTCCCATCAGTCCTGTGAATGGTGTGATGAGACGAGTCGCAAATTCCTCAACTGTGCCAACATTTTCATCTCAGAGTAGCCCTTGTACCATAGTTCAACAGTTAGTTTTGGATGTTTCCAGGGCTCTGATTTCCGCTACAGCTCAAGGGAAATGAAAGTTTATGTCGTAACACATGTCCTATCAATGTTTCCCTTCTTCTTCTCAGTGTTTCCCGTATGTTCCTTTCTTCGCCAATTCTGCAGGGAGCCTTCTCATTCCCTACATTATCAGTGACATAATTTTCACCATTCTGTAGCACCACATCTCAAATGCTACGATTCTCTTCTGTTCTGGTTTTCCCACAATCCATGAGTCACTAACATAAAATGCTGTACTCCTTATGTGCATTCTCAAAATTTCTTCCTCAAGTTAAAGCTTATGTTTGATATTAGTAGACTTCTCTTGGGCAGGAATGCCCTTTTCGCTAGTGCTAATCTGCTTTTCACGTCGTCCTTGTTTCTTCCGTTATGGGTTATTTCGCTTCCAAGGTAGAGGAGTTCCTTAACTTCGTATATTTCGTGGCGACCAATTTTGATATTAAGCTGCTTATTATTCTCACTTCTGCTACTTCTCATTAGTTTCGTCTTTTTTCGGTATATTCTGTACTCATTAGACAGTTCGATAGTTTCAGCTTTATCTTTTACAGAAGATAGTAATATCGTCATCAGTACCTATCGCTGATACCGTTTAATCATTAATCTGAAGCCTATTCTTGAACATTTCTTTTATTTCCGTCGTTGTTTCTCATACGTGTCCATTGAACAGTAGGAGCAAAAGACTACACCATTGTCTTACATTCTATATAATTATACTCTTCATAATCAGAGCATATTGTTCTTGGTCTTTCAGTGTTATTGTCCCCTCTTGGTTCTTGTAGATAATGTATATTAGCCGTCCTTCCCTATAGCTTACCCGTATTTTTCTCAGCGCAGCGTTTTAGGAAATCCGACGGAGTGTTAACTATCCCTTCTGGCATGTTTGATCTCACGTATTCCCTAGATCTTTCTAATTCGGACTCCAATCCCTTCCCTATCTGCTCCAGTTTCTTCTTGTCTCACCCCATGAGAAAATTCGTACCCCTCAGTTGTTTCTCCGTGTACTCGTACCACCTGTCCACTCTTACCTGTGTGTTTTAACGTTGGATTACAGGCATTATTAATTTCCTGTCCTTGCTTTTAATTTCACCGAAGGTTGTTCTGACTTTTCTATATGCTGAACCTCTCTTCCCGACATTCATTTCCTTTTCGATGTCTTCATGCTTTTCCTGCAGCGAATTCACCTTGTTTCCCTACACTTCCTATTTATTTCGTTCCTAAGTGATTTGTATTTCTACAGTCATATATTTTGATGAATATTTTTGTACTTCCATTTTTCATCGATCAACTGTATTATTTCTCGTGCTACCCAAGTTTGCTTTGCATTTATCTTCCTCGTACGTTTATCTGCCCAAAATCTGTGATCGCTCTTTTTAGAGATGTCCACTCATTTCAGTTGAACTCTTTTATCGTAATATCCACATCTTTATCGAATTTCAAACGCCTCTCAGCGTTCTTGAGTACTTCAGTACCCAACTTCATTCCATAATGGTTCTTCCAAGCTATTCTCTTAAGCTTCAGTTTACTCTTCATCACTACTAAATTCTGCTCTGAGTTGATCTGCTCTTGGGTGCGCCTTACAACATCTGATTTAGGAATCTCTGACCATGATGTAATGCACCTGGAATGTTTCCGTGTGTCCGGGCCTTTCCTACGTATACGTGCTCCTCTTGACATTCTTGAACAGATTACTCGCTGTTACTAGCTGAAATTTGTTGCAGAACCCAGTTCGTCTTCCTTCTCTCTCATTCCTAATGGCTAGCCATTATACGGCCACAATTCTTTCTTTCTCTCTTTCTCCTAAAACCACTTTCGCATCCCCCATGACTATTAGGTTATCATCTCCCTCTACCTACTGTATCACCCATTCAGTATCATCATACTTTTTAACAGTCTCTTCATATTCTGCTTCCGACTTAACACTTATACCTGAACTATTTTGGATCCGGGATCTGATGAGACCTACAATGTCACTGAACCGTTCACGTTAACTCCTTCTCTTCCCATTCCTACTCTTCATAATGAGTCCTATTCTCATCATACCATTTTGTGCTGCCGTTGGTGTTACCCTATATTCTTGTGATCATAAATTCTCTTCTTTAAACTGGTAGGTTCTGAGAGTAAGAAAGTATCAAGCGTAAGAAAAATAAAAAAAAAATAGATAGTTATTTCTTTACCACAGAGCCTATACTACAAGTATCGAAACAAGCAAAAGTGTTTCGGCACAACAGACAACCTTTTGATTACACCGATCAGCAGACTGAAAAAAAGTCTTTAGATTCTGATAAATGTACAAGAATGCAGCTTGTCCTGTAATAAACATTACTGTAGCCGACACTTTAGGTGCTGTACAATAAGCATCTTGGAGGCAGACATTGAAAACATAAATCAAAATAATTTTCAAACGCAAACGTTCAAACTTTATGAAGGCATATGTCTGAGGCCATTAATAGGCAAAATTTAAAGGAATAAGAGGTTGTACACGTTACATACGTAAACCACTTATCCAAAGTTTTTAAAAGGGAAGCTTTTATACACGTCTATGAAGCAAAGTACTGTCATTTATAATCAATACTAGAAACAATAGTGAAAGAGAACGTACTACATGCCCGTTAAGGACGTCGATATACGTTTAATGCGTCGGAAAAACTACGGCTAGTAGAATGACGGGTTAAGAACGACAAAAGGCACTAAATGATGACAGAAGTTTAACAAGTTAACGCCCGCCATAAGTAGATCTCATCACGGTTCCTGCATGTCAGTCATGGACGACGAAGGTTGCCACGTCCACCAATCAAGGCAGCAGGGAACTCGGCAAAACGAACAACAGCACGTGGCCTTGTCATCTCGCAGACAGAGTAAGCGAAGGCATGGTCTGCGTGGCAAACACCAGCAATCCTAACACAGGGAGCAGTGCACGGCAGTACCTCGGCACAAGCCACGATTCCTAGCACGGCTTCGTCCAGTGGCCAACTCTCCGACGACCTCCAGCCTATGGCCCCCTGACCAGACATCCCAGCTCGTGTGGCTCCCAAAAGCGCCACCGCAGGTGATGTCCGATGATCCGTAACTGAGAAACACGACTGAAGAGGTTCAATAAGTACCAGAACCGATATAGAACGCACATGCATTAAGATTGAGCGTTTGAATTGCCCTTTTTACATTTGCAAGCTCCCTTCCCACGTTCAAACTTCTGACATTCCACCCTCCCACTCATGAAGTAATGCCCTTTGATTGATTATTCCATATTTTTCCCATGATCACCTCCCTTTTGGCAGCCGTCTTCCGGAGATCTGAATGGGGAACCAATCTGGAATCCTATGCCAATGAAGAGACTGTCATGACACTCCAAGATTACAGACCATATGTCATATGGATACAATTTACATGTCCCTAATGCAAAAGTTTCCGTTGCCCACTGCATTCTCGTGCATTGTCTATTCTTCCGGCTTTTTGGGGTAGTTTCCGCCCCAAGGGCGAGAGAGTGCCCTGAAATAGTTTCCTCTTCTCCCCCTTCTTTGCGTACTTGTTGGTAGAACGAGGGTGACTTCTTTTTCCGGAAGTCTTCGGCTACCCCTGCTAATAATTTTTATCAAAATTTAAGCAGTAGTTATATTCGATTCCAGGACCCAAGGCGTTTTTGTTATTAATCAAAGACGAGACGCCTAGACCATGTGATTTAGAAGTAGCTGTATTTAGAAGTTTACTTATTTATTTATTCATAACGATGTAATAACCGAGACACATTAGAGTGTGGAAAACCTACAAATAACATTTTGAAACCAGAATGAGATATTTTACTCTGCAGCGGAGTGTGCGCTGATATGAAACTTCATGGCAGATTAAAACTGTGTGCCGGACCGAGACTCGAACACGAGTTCGAGTGTCGGTCCGGCACACAGTTTTAACCTGCCAGGAAGTTTAAACAATTTGAAAATTAATTTTACTGGTATTCTAATTTTATAATTGCAAACATGTGTTACTTTATATGGTCCTCATACAAACTTGATCATAACTGACTTTTCTTGGAATAAAATGTTGGCGTTATACATTTTCACTTCAACATACAGTCTTTTTTTGGACATATGAACGAGTAATGCATGCCTAAATCATTGCTGGTACGTCCATTTCATAAGAACACTGAAAATCCAGAGACTTTCTCTGGTACCAACAAGGAGTTGTCCTTCACGAGAAGGACTAGTTCGTTATCAATTAAATCCATTGAGTATAAATAATTAATTTACGAAGAAGGTGCAGCTCCACCTCTGAACGTCGAAATAGATATCTGAATGACATTGACATATTGCCTTCTTGAAGTACACCACTTTTCTAATCATTTACGCAATAATTTACTGTGTCAACGATCGCTTAAGTATATATGAATATTAACATTACCGGTTTTAGCAAACAGCTGGCACCTTCATATATGTATGACAAAATCCACTATAAAGCTTCAGACAAGTATATATAAAAGCGATCGTTGACCTAATAAAGTATTATACTTTAACGGCGAGTCAGTGTATCCACATGTGGGAAAGTAACTTACGGGCAATTACAGATCTAAATTGGAAAGGGGGGGGGGGGGGGGAGCAACGTTAGCGGAACTCGAAGCACCTTCCACCACATAGTGTGAGGCGGTCTACAGCCTATACTTGAAGGTAGGGTAGTACCACCGAATAATGCGTTTATATGTGGTGTATGTGTGAGGGAAAGGGGGGGAGGACATCAGATGCTTGCACAAATACCAGGTTTCCTGCGGAGACACAGGGAGTGTCTCAGTGGAAACCATTCTGAAACGATTACTTCAATATGCGTACGTGTGAAATCACATAATGTTTTGTGGCTGCTGGTGATTGTAAGGGAAGGAGATAGTGTGAGTTAATGGGAACGATATGCATCCATTCTGATCGTGGTCTTCAGAGCCCATGACTGTTACCGTTTGACGGGCGCATCAACAACAATCTTGTCTAACGGTCTTTTTACGGGATGAAATTTTTTCCTTCCATCTCTGTGACTCGACGCGAGTAAATAGACTGTGCCTCTTCTTGGTTTATCATCGAGAACGGCGGAATGATAAAGTGACGGATAATGATGGTAGATTATTATTTCTCTTTCTTCCAGCAAAAATCGTTCGATTCCAGATCTAGGACTGATCAAAATTTTGGCTTACATTCGTAAAGACTCTCTAGGCATTCAGTGACTTAACGTCGTAGGCTAGGAACAGCGATTTATCTAGATGCTACTACAGACAGGCGAATATAGTATTTCTATTTTTTATTTTTTCCAATTTCTTTCATGGTTGCATTCAAAAATTTGGATACATGGTGACTAATTCGTGACTACACTGTCCATTCTCAGATCACAGCCCTCGTCGTAAACGACGACATACATTTTCACCAATGCCTTCATATGCAGTGGCCGTAATTGCATATGTGTGCACTGGTGGAAATGTATTTTAACGTCTTCGACGAAAGCTAAGGTTTGAGAATGAACAATGTAGTCCGAAACTAGTCACCACATATCAAAATTTTTGAAGACAAATATAAAAGAAACTGGAAAAAATAGAATTTAGTAATCCAGCTTGCTGGTCTTCGCTCTTATATTACGTTGTAACTGCATAAATATTTATACTTATTTTATACAAAGCTGTTGACGACAACTTGTGGATCTGTTAGATGACGGTCAGGTTGGCTTTAGGAAAGATAAGGCCACCAGAGGCAGTTCAGACGTTGCTGTTGATAATGGATGCAAGACGGAAGTAAAATCAAGACAAATTTATGGGATTTGTCGAGTCGCAAAAATGAAACAACATATATGAAGTTCTGGGGGAAGTAGGGGTAAGCTATAGGGAAAGACATGTGAGATGCAAATGCACAAAAATCAAGAGGGAACAATAAGACTGTAAGACCAAGAACGAAGTGCTCAGATTAAAAGGGGTTTAAGTCTGGATTGTAGTGCTTCGCCGCTGCTGTTCATTCAGTAGGTAGAAGCAGTAATGACGGAAGTAAAAGAAAGGTTCTAGAGTTGGTTTAAAACTCAAGGTGATTCGCTGAAGGCACTGCTATACACAGTGAACGTGAAGAAGAGTTACAGGATCTGTTGAATGGAAGGAACAGGCTAATGAGTACAAAATATTGATTCAGAGTAAATCGAAGGAAGCTGAAGGTAATGAGACGTAGCAGAAATGACGGACGGAGCATGTAAGACATAAAGAGCAGACTATCCCTGGAGAAAAGGGTATTCCTGGCCTGGCCAAGAGATATTTGCTGTTATCAAAAATACGCCTTAATTTGAGGAGGACATTTTTGAGAATGTACGTTTGCAGCACAGCATTCTAAGAAAGTGAGACATGGATTGTGGAGAAGCCGGAAAAGAAGAGAATAGAAGCATTTGAGTTGTGATGCTACAGAAGAGTGTTGAAAAATAGGTGCTCTAATAAGATAAGGAATGGACAGGGTCTCTGCAGAATCGGCGAGGAGAGGAATATATGGAAAACACTGGCAAGAAGAAGCTGCGGCATGACAGAACAACTCTTAAGACATCAGGGAATAATTTCTATTGTACTACAGGGAGCCGTAGAGGGTAAAAGCTATATGGAGAGATAAGATTTTCTTTTGTCATTTCAGCGTATTTCGTATCATTTTAGTCTTCTCGCGCGCTGACTAAGTAAGAAGGTGAAAGTATACCACATGTGATGGTGGCCATGTCGTAAGCGTCACAAGCAAGAGTTACAATGAACTCTTAGGTTCGCGTGGGACTATTGTCAGCAAATCAATATATATCGAGTATAGACTCAAAGTCGCTCGATAGACCCAGGGACTGCCTAAGCAGTACCAGGTAATAACACATGATGAACTGTGCCGTACAAAAGGAGATGTGTGGCTTTAACATGTCGTCGATATCGAGATCGTAAGAGACATGCCACTGTCTATGAGTTCAGCAGCTGCGCAACCTTCTCCGGACCGTAGCGAAAGGTCACGTCTCTATTAAACTTCACTGTACAATGGTGACTGTACGAACGGCGCCATAACACGCACGACGCATTGCATGAAGTCATCTGAGCTGACGTGTATGAGACGTAAAGCACATGAGAATTCCTTTTGCAAGCGGCTGTGAAGTCGGTATTGTTATAAACTGAAATTTGCTTGGGATGCAATGGACTGTGATAGTTCTACCATAGTTCTACATAATAAACAAGTCAGGCGCGTGTAAGCAGTCAAATTCTCCGAATCTTCGCCTCAACAGCAGACTTGGCACCTGAACATAGGACAATGCTTTGTAATATAATTGTCCCTTCCGAACATCCTGAGATAAACACGCTACGAATCCGGAATTATCTGCTTGGTCGCCGTGCTCACGAGTGTTCTACAAAATATTCTAAACATGAGTGTAAGGGCATCAGTATTTTGGAGCTGCAGTACAGGGTTGTGCAAACGGATGGAAAATAGGATATGGATAAGATATCTTAGTGTGACGACTGTTTCATTCCAGATAAAATCTGCCATCCACAAGAGGCTGCCTAGAAACGTATGTATACCTTGGATTCTTCGTACATCCGACAAGAGACCAACCAATGTAAGTTTTCACTTCAGTCTCGCCACGTGCTTCGCCACAGGTCTGCTGTATGCTACATGTGCTCCAGCCTTACAGTTGAATTAATACGGTGGTTCATGACATGATAGTAGTTAACAGTCACGTTTTATCATGCATCTGATCATGATTGTCCGTTTTGACCGAAACTGTTTGTTTAATAAAGTGCACATCTTGATTTTCCAACAACTGTAAGTTTTATTATCATTTGATAAGGTCACTTCCAGCCAGTACTATTTCATTGGCAGCTAATAACACAACGTAATCAGTTTACAACTTATTATCACTTTCTCTCCGTATTATATGTTTTCCTGTACTAAAGATAAATTTTAAAATCTGTGTACCTTGAAGACCTTCACCAATAATAACGACATTACTTAAGTCTGCAACAGACAGTTCGCGTTCTGCAGCTCCCACAATGAAGCTTTTTCGTACTTCCAATTAGCTTAGTTATTTAACAGGATCTATTTCATAACGAAAAGATTTAGGTATTTGGTAGCTGGCTCGGCGCAAATATCATATGGTTCCAGTTACAGGTCGCATCTCCGATAACTAGTGCCTGATAAATATGAATATGAAAGATCCGATACCTTGCTGCAAATATGGGTAGGTCACAGTCAAGTCAGACCCACTAGACACAAAAACAGTTTTTAGCTTTACAAGTTATTGGATGTAACGGTGTCGTAAAAACGGTTTGCGATAGATTGAAAGGTGCGCTCTCAACTATGAAAACGACGCACAGTTCTCAGTACGCTATACCCCGACGTATAATTTGCCATGAGTGACACGAAGATGGTTGTTTAGTCAACTGGAATTAGTAAGCACATTCTAATGTTTCATAATGCGCACGGTCTAGACAATTATTTGAAAAAAATTGAACTGTTAGAAAAAATCATCTGAGGTGATTTGAGCATTTGTCTCCAAACAAAAATAATTTAACCACACACTAATCGATTTTATAGAACCTCTCATAGGACTGAGGAAAAACTTCTGTGATTTTCCAGACCAGAATGTCTACCTTAGTATTCTGTATTTTACAGAAAATGGGGAGCAGTATGACTCACCATCCTTTGCTCAATAGGGGAGAAAACGTAATTGAATGTATGTTGTCCATACATGGGGATGTACTTTTAACACCGCAGCTGTGTTCTGCTAATCAATGCAAAAGTTGAGGATTCTCTACGAAAGAGACTATCTTTATCTTTCACAATGTTGAGAGTTTACTGCTCGAGCAGAAAGAAGAGTATGTAGCGGGAGTTCCACAACATCCACCAGGAGACTATTCGTTGGTGCGCATACCATGGCACTGTGGCAAACTGGCGGTATGACTCACCATCCTTTGCTCAATAGGGGAGAAAACGTAATTGAATGTATGTTGTCCATACATGGGCATGTACTGGTGCTCTCATTTTATTTTTGCTGTAGGACAGCCAAAGGAACAACTAAGTCTCCCTCTTTCTTGAGCAGTCTCATATTTTCTGCCAGCATGTAATTCAAGTTAACGTAACTTGATTGGGAGTGGTGTATTTTGTAAGTTGTTTGCGGCTATTTTCAGTCCATCACTGCCAATATACATTCGCCGTCCTATAACACCAGTGAAGCAGAAGTTGTTAGTTACAACTGTCTGGCTTTCTGAAATTAGTTTACGTCAGTATCTTGAATAGAACAGATACGTGTTGCATATTCATATGTGGCTCGCCATATTGCTCCAAGCTTAGTAATTGACCAATTACGCTTTTGTATATTTAATCCGTCTGCACTTGCTATTTTTCCCCTGTTACAGGGAGGATGGCATTCGATTTCGCTTGTTACAGCACCTAATAGTGATTGGCAGATTATATGAATCGAGTGCTTCGACTACTGCATACCGAAACTGCGCATGTTGGCTGGTCACGCGCAGTAATCCGACAAGATAAGCAGTCTTTGAGAAATAACACTCTCTTCCTCTATGATTTTGGCTAATTCACTTATTTTGTCTTTTCATTCTTGGAAACTCAAGCTGAAATAGGCTAATTAAATTAAAAATATTGTTCTACCTTTATTTTTCTTTACATTTTAACCTCCTCCCCCCCTCCCTCCATCCATCATCTTCACCGATATCGGCAAAACACACACGCAATTTTTTTCCATATTTCCAAATTAACTATTTCTTGATGCCACGGGATATGTTCTACCAACATACTCTTTCTTTTAGTACCATAAATGTGTTTTATCCACGGTTCTATACAAGTCTCCTTTATTTATTCTAAAGTGTCGAAAGTTACTCTCACCTGATCTTTGTCGCAGTGTACGTTAAATAATAAAGAGAAAACCAAATTTTTGTTACATTTACCGATCGTATTCAAATATAAAACATTTTTAATCTGGTTGCGAATAAGAACTAAGTTTTTCGCGGTGGTATTCTTGGATAAACGTTTCTCGTTACATTTATTTGTACGCTAGAGTTTTAAAAATTTTCTGTGTCATAATCTTCATCATCATCAGGAGTTCTCTGTAGTACAAACAGGCCATGTGATACTATCGTATGTAGTCGACTGAATTATGCCATGGGCACCTCTTGACGTCACGGTACTTCTATATTGTGACGTCATAAACACACTCAAATTCAAATACGAAAGCAGTGTCGTTAGTGAAATATGGTACTTGGTAAGTTTATTACGAACACCAAATTACTGCCAGAGCTGAACTGAACTCCAGGACGGAGAGTACTGCTGTTTATACCGACACCAAATACTTCAGAATACAGAAGCGTTACAAAAATACGATAATTCGATAACCTTTCAGAAATAACAAATTCTAAATAACCATTGCTGGTGAGCGGGCTTGAGAAGGTGATCTGCCCCTGCCGGGGTGGCCGAGCGTTTCTAGGCATGGATGTTTGTGATGTCCATAGGTTAGTTAGGTTTAAGTAGTTCTAAGTTCTAGTGGACTGATGACCTCAGCAGTTAAGTCCCATAGTGCTCAGAGCCATTTGAGCTCTCGGTCTTTATGTCTGTATGCGAGCCAGCTGCCTTGGTTCTTCGGTTGTGATGATGAAGAGTTTCACGTACCCATCCTGAGTATTGCCCGGTCGAAACGGGAATAGTATATCGACTGTGGTTTCGGCCTCGCGGCAGCGGAGCAGGGGGATGGGTGTGAAGCCTGTAGTGTCTTCCTCGCTGTAGTGTTGTGTGTGGATGTCACTACAGGCGGTATTGTATCCTCATCATTCTGTTCAACACCAACATATATCGACAACATACCTGCCAACATCCATGTTAAGGAGTTATGTGAGATTATTCTTCTATGAGTGTTAGGCAGTTGTCATCCTGTGGGTGATATCGCAACGTGACATTATTTCTGATACTAGACTCGACTTGAGAGCTTTCTCACGATCAGAGATGTGCTCCATGTTAGAAAATGATCTCTTCTATAAGGAACTTTTCAATTTCCGGAGCATCAGCAGACAGCATACCTTTGGTGACAGCGTAGCAGGTAACGTATTGAGAGTCGACTATTAGCCGTCGATTCCCAGTTATCGACTTCGGGAGGTCGATTCTATTTCCATGGAACGGCGCTACTGCAGACGTCGTTGGTAGAGATACCCTGGAGGTAACCGAGGCACTTGCTTTGTCGTTTAAAATCACAGGGTGTAACGGATCAGTAGAAACCTGGTGACAGCTGCGTCTGATCCTGCCTATAATCTGTATGAATCCCAGATAACTACATGTTTGAGTGTCGTGGAAACACTTCGCGCTAGTTGGCCGTAGGTGAGGTGGAATAAAGAGAGACCATTTCCAGCTTTGGATCTTCCTCACATGTGCGTAACGTTTCATTTATTAATTAGACTTCTCCTTTGGTCAATTTCCTCTCCTTCGAGGCTTCTACAGTTTTTAGCTGTTCTGGAGCTTCCCTTTTTGCAGCTGCAAAGACATTTAATGGAGCGACGTCTGAGATTTCATCCCCACAGCTTTGTTCCATTAAAAGATTCCTTGAAAGTCAGTCGACACGTTTGTACACCACTGTGACGTCGTATTCCTGATATCTGTGCCCATCTCATCAGTCGAACTGACGGATCTTCAGGCTAGTCAGCCTGCATACACAGTGATGGTCCATCGCAACAGTAAATGATAAATGAAGCCTGAACTTTTTCATGGCCCAAACTACTACAAAGCCTCCGGCTGTAGTGTAGTTCCTTTCGGACTTGGACATTATTCTGGGAGCACAAGCTGTCACCTCACCTTTTCTGCAGCTGCGCGAAGTTGCATTGCAACTGCATGTGCCCCACAGCCACTTGAGTTCGTGTGAAGTTCTCTCTCAGCGTTTTCATCATATGATGCTAAGACTGGAGAAGACGTTGGGGCCTACTTAAGGACAAGGAAAACTGTTTCTTGCCCCTCGTTAAAAGGAAACTTGGAGTCTCCATGCTGGTGTTCTTGCCAGGAACGTATCTTGGTAGAGAGGTCCTTTGTGAATCGTTGGTAGTATGAGGACATTCTGAGAAAGTTATTACGAATGTGCTGAGAAGTGAGAAAGATATATGACTGCTCTTATTTTCAGTGGATCGAGACGGACGCCTTTGTCATTCACCTGATTTCTGTTTCTTGACCTGTGAAGAGGCACTTTTTCAGGTTCCATACCTCAGTCTGTAAAAATTCTCATAGGATCACTTTGTTGCCCAGCTGTTAAAACTCTTTTTCTCAGGAACGGGTAGAGATATCAACTTGAAACAAGAGTTTTCCTGCACTAAGCAGATGACATGCAAGTACTCCCTCACTCTCCCTTAATCTCCCCGCATTTTGGCTTGTTTTCTCTCAATTTATAAGCATTTTTTGTCATTTTTTTTGTAATTTTATCGATTTTATGTTACTTCTTCCTACGTGATCATGACATCACTACTCGCCTCGTGTTCTAAAATTGTTTGTGAATATAGTACAGTTAGCAACACCCAGCGCAAATTCACTAGATTTCTGGTCAAACAGTGTAGTATATCACTGTACTTGAATGCATATAGTCATTTCCACCCACATTTGAAATGATTTCTGTATCTCTGTGTCTGCGTATGTGTCGCGGATAGCTCCCAGGACCCAGAGTAGATCCGAAATAGTGTTCGAGTGTGTAACCGCCACTCATTATACACTATATGATCAAAAGTATCCGGATACCTGCCTGAAAATGAAGTTCGTGGCACCCTCCATCGGTAATGTTGGAATTTAGTATGGTGTTGGCCCATCCTTCGCCTTGATGACAGCTTCTACTCTCGCAGGCATATGTTCAGTCAGGTACTGGAAGGTTTCTTGGGGAATGGCAACCCATTATTCATGGAGTGCAGCATTGAGGAGAGGTATCGATATTGGTCGGTGAGGCTTGGCGCGAAGTCGGCTTCCAAAACATCCCAAAGGTGTTCTGCAGGATTCAGGTCAGGACTCTGCGCAGGCGTGTCCATTACACGGATGATACTGTCGTGTAACCACTCTGCCACAGGCCGCGCATTATGAACAGGTGCTCGATGGTGTTGAAAGATGCAGTCACCATCCCCAAATTTCTCTCCAACAATGGGGAGCAAGAAGATGCTTAAAACATCAATGTAGTCCTGAGCTGTGATAGTGAAACGCAAAACAACAAGGGGTGCAAGCCCCCTCCTTGATAAACACAACCACACCGTAACACCAACGCCTCCGAATTTTACTGTTGGCACTGCACACGTTGGGAGGTGAGGTTCACCGGGCATTGGCCATATCCACACTCTGCTATCGGATCGCCACATTGTGTACTGTGATTCGTCACTCCACACAATGTTTTTCGGCTGTTCAGTCGGCTAATGTTTGCGCTCCTTATACCAGGCGAGGCGTTGTTTGGCATTTACCGGCATTGTATGTGGCTTATGAGAAGCCACTCTAGCATTAAGTCAAAGTTTTCTCATCTCACGCCCTACTGTCTTAGTACTTGCAGTGGAATCTGAAGCAGTTTGGAATTCCTGTGTGATGGTCTGGATGGATGCCTACCTATTACACATTACGACCCTCTTCAAATGTCGGCGGTCCCTATCAGTCAACAGACGAGGGCCGGCCTGTACACTTTTGTGCTATACATGTCCCTTCACATTTTCACTTCACTATCACATCGGAAGCAGTGGACCTAGGGATGTTCAGGAGTGTGGAAATCTCGCGTACAGACGTATGACACAAGTGACACACAATCACATGACCGCGTCAGAAGTGCGTGAGTTCTGCGGAGTGCCCAATTCTGCTCTCTTACGATATCTAACGACTATTGAGGTCGCTGATATGGAGTACTTGGCAGTAGGTAGTAGCAAAATGTACCTAATATGAAAAACATGTTTTTGAGGGTGTCTGGATACTTTTGACCACAGAGTGTGTCTGGAGTAATGTCCAGATCTGGACCCACTATATGCCTTGTCCTGCATAGGGCTTGAAGGCGGATCCACGACGTCTGGAGATGTGTTCTATGTCCGAAGGTTGATCCTCTAGCCCGAGGACTGGGTCATGAGAGCCATATGCGGCAATGCGCAGACACAGACATGCAGAAAACAGAGCAAATGCACTGCATCTGTAGAATATGTGTCTGGGGGTGACGATGCATTCGAGGACAATTCTGTGCTATAACGTCCGACCAGAAAAATATTGCATTTGCCCTAGGTGTTGACGACTGTACTACATTTACAAGCAATTTCTGAATACGTGGTGAGATGTCATGGTCACATAGGCAGAAGTGACATAAAATCGATAAATTTACGAAAATTGATGAAAAATACGTACAAATTGCGGGCATGAGGCATGAGGGAACAGTTGCTCATGTTCTGCTTGGTACAGGAAAATATTAGTACATGGCAGCGCCGTATGTGACAGCAAGAGGCAGGCAAGAAAAAATGTTGATATGGAAGCACGGGGTACCACGGAAACAGTCATTTTTCGTGGACAGCGATAAGACGGCTGGAATAGAATGTTTTACTTGCATGACCGGCAAATGTAGAGTTACAAATTTATACGTGTCGGATCACAAGCCCAGGTGCGACCCCATAGTTATCGGCAACCATGTTATACATTTTTATAAAGTGTCCCTAGCTAAAGAGTAATGTATTAGCAGCTGGGGAGACTCAATATACAGCTACAGAATGGATCACGTATTTTACCCTGCGCAAGACTGTTTAGGTGGTTTAAACCCTAACAAACTGTTTTTACAATATGCTTGTCTGTACTCTCCATCAGTTACAGTGATGTGGTGTCAGCTAACAAATACTACGCACAACAGTTATCATACGGTTTTTTAATAGCTTTCTAACGTATTTCTATGAGTTAATAGCGATACTTGCAAGCTGACTGCTGTATTTCATGCTTTTCTGGAAAAGAGAATCATCTGCCTCTAAATTGACATGGATCTCCATTAGAAGGTGGTAGAAAGTGGGTGGATTAATCGGTTCAGTGGTGTTGTAACGAGATATATTATAATGGTAGTCTGATGATGTATTCCAGAGAAAGATAAATGTTGCTGCAGGTCGTTTATCACGCATTTAACTATTTTTTACGTTGTTATCTCAGGGTATATCCGCAGTGTGGTATAACTTGCGATCGATTTGCATATAATTGTGTGTTCCGTGTGTGACTTAGAGAGCTCTCTACCTGCTATTGTCAACAGCAAACGTCTCCACAGCACAGTGGGCAGAGGGCTTCCAGCTCATTTGTGATGGATCACATTCATCGGTGGAAAATCTATTTTAACACCCTCCTGTAGATGGGCGAAGATGTCCGCGAAACACTCCATTTTTATGCCATATCTTGGACACAAATCGAGTCCTCAGTTACATAACTGCAGTGATTCTAAGTTAGGGGCAGGTGTTTGTGAGGTAATACAAACCCTATGCATACATTAGCTTGACAGTTGTCCTCTTTAGTGCCGTATGGCGTGGAATTTCACGTGTCAAACACTGCTGCTATGCTTTTATCTTCTTGTAAGAGGCAAAAAAATGGCTCAAATAGCACTGAGCACTATGGGACTTAACTTCTGAGGTCATGAGTCCCCTAGAACTTAGAACTACTTAAACCTGACTAACCTAAGGACATCAGACACATACATGCCCGAGGTAGGATTCAAACCTGCGACCGGTGAGGTCACGCGGTTCCAGACTATAGCGCCTAGAACCGCTCGGCCACCCCGGCCGGCTTGTAAGAGGCATTCTCCATTGTTGCCTATATTTTATAGCACTGGTGCGAGCCTAGTCTAATTTCTGAAGCGTTTAGATGTTAACAGTGGGCACTATACACCTCCAGAAACATATATTGTGCTTGTATTAGCTCAAGAAATGTGTATTTTTCTTTTGCGTAGAAGGAAGCAGTTTTATCATCTTAAAGTTTCTTGCAGTAGAAAGGGGGATAGAAAACTTGCAGGGGGGACGTATGTCAGACGTTGGACATATATGGCCAGTATTAGAGTATTAAGAGCGTTGCACATGGATCTAACGTTATAGTGTATTTTTCCTTTGCCAGTACGTTCTTGGTACTGACCCCTGTTGCTAGAAAAATCCTTTAGAATTAATAACACACTTGATTAACGTAAAGTGCTTCAAATTCTGTCTCTCTGAAGCTCAATAAAGCATTAACCACATTTTTTTCTTAACTGCTTTTTATATCATCACAACACTCTCATATCTGCTATACACCGATAGGGGGTACTAACCCCATCAAAAATCTCGCGTCTGAAGAGATCTTGTGCACTTGGATGGCGCCCATCCAAGTGCACAAGAGTAGGATTGGTGCGAACAGTGTTTGAACAGCAGTTACAGACTCAGCTGACTCTGTTCCTTCACGAACAGTGGAATTTTGTGGGTATGGTACCTGCCTACTTCTGGTCAGCTGCAAATTAAATCAGGATCAGTGTTGTAGGGGGTTTGGTCAAAGACAATGTAGGGAGAGCTTTCAGTCTGCAACTTTATCCTAAGAATGTAAGAATACTCTATGACTCCCATCCACATCAGGGAAGATGGGCAACCGTAATCGTAAATTACGCACTATGATCAAAGAGCTATTAGTATGCAGATAACCTAACCGCATCGGTATATGGCTTGTTGGTATACTATGTTGTATATGTTCGAAAATTAATCATGAATGGACGTATTGAACAGTCTTCTATCTACATTTGCACTCTAATATTAGGTACATGCAAAGTAGTGGAGAGGTGGTTTATTGATGGTACAGAAATTGGGAAGCATGCTGCCATGCAATTAGTCGGCGTTGAAATTACTGAAAAATTGGTAAAATTGCTAAAATTGTTTGCATCATCAAGTGCGGTGCTCATTACAGTACGTTGTCCCATATCGGTGGTGTATTTCCATCCCATTCGTCCACTGATATGCTGTTGATTACCATATATTGATTGACTGACATCACTTGTTCAATATGGAGAGAGTCTTGATGGGAGCAACACCTTCCATTGGCGGCCAGCACCGAAACAGTGATCGCATACATGGCTGCAATTGAAGGGATGAATGCTCTTGGTCTCTTCGAAATGAAGCACCAAGGCAGCTGTTACCCTGTCAATGTGAAAGATGAGATTAAATATAGAATTAATCAAATTTGAACAGTTGTTTGGAAATGCTCCACAATGCCACAAACTCTTCCAGTTTCCATATATTGTGATGTCTTCCACATTTTTGACACTAAGAAACATTGCCCCTACCTTTTATTTCAACCATCCTTTCTTTTGTGGAGCAGCATAGCTTACACCATGCAATGTTCTAATTTATGTGAGAGCCAGTTGATAGAAAATTGTTAATGTTGGTTTGGCATCGGACACACACCTCAAAGCTATGGTGGAAGAACAAAATATATGCTGGTGTACAGCGTAGTTACACACTGCTTGGATGTGTTGCAGCAGTGTTGCAACATGGTTGACGAAACTTTACTTTGGTCTGTGAAAGCGACTTCGATCACTGGCCACCAGCTCCAATGGACCAATATCTGTGTATTTAATGAGGTCGCCACATATTCTACGTGTTTTTCGATAGATCAGAAGAGAGGGTCACAGTAATATCGAGTTCTCTACAGGGTGGGTTTTTGTAGTTTGTAGTTTTTCTCAGTTGGCTGGTCCCAAGTAATGACAACAGAGATAATGTTTGGGTGACATACATGAATGCACCCTGAGAGAGACAGACCTCCTTTGGACAACAGTATCTGTATGTAGTTCAGAGACGTAGTGAAGTACAATAGCAAAACCATTTCCTTCTTCCAGTTCCCATATGGAGTCTTCCTAATATTCCCACGAAGGAACAACCTCATAACTGCTTATACTGTCTTTTCTACTACCTTGTGTTGTGGGAGGAAGCTTCATTTGGTGCTGGCCATACACAATGTACATATTTGGCAGAGCTATGACAACTTGTTCCCATTTCCACAAAGTGGTCCTGTCATATTAACTCAGCTTACCCTGTTTCTCCAAGGAATGCTGAAGGACTTAGATGTAGTATTCTCCAGCTTCCGCTCAGTTTCAGTATAAATAGGAACAATCACATGGACAAAGCTGCAGGGAAGGCGGGGTGCAGACAGAGGAACAATTAAAAGATGCAGATGGACTATATAAGACCATGTTGGAGTATTTTTGCATGGGTCTTCAGCAGATAGGTTCGAAAAAGTTGACTCGTTTCGAATTATGAGAGTGCCGTGAATATGATCCACCAGTGGCTGTAATCACCAAAAGATATATTCATAGGGTGCAACACAAGTATGTCGTTGAATGGAGACACGATTTCAAATTGTAGACACCATTTCTGCCAGAAAGTGTAACACTATACTCGTAGATTAGAAAATACGGTGTATTGGTCATAGCATTTTGTGTATTTCTTCTCACCCCAATTCAGAGTTGTATTTTCAAGTGATTCCTCACACAACACACCATCTACTGTACATGACCATTCTCAGTCAACTATCGTCCTCCCTTGCCTATAGCGCCGTGTATGTACTGCAGAACATTACAGTATCTACATGGTGTTGAGATGGAATGTATTGCAAATACTATTTATCAGCATGGAAAATATCTATCAGTGGCAAGAGGGAGTTGCAGATATTGGCTTAATACCAAGTTCCTTTGCAAAATCAGGTGATAAGGGTGATTTTATTACAAGCTTACACCACTCGCGACATGCACCCACGCTTTCAGTCTGTTAATACATACCCCAAAATCACCAGCTATATTCAATGTCACTGTATTTGTGTGGAAGACCACTTGATTCGGAATCAATAACACAGATTTATAAATCATGTATAGCTTTTAGACCGGTTCCTATGCAGAGGGATAGTAACATGGTCTTTGCGATGATGTTTTTAACATTTGGTCGCTTATAAGACGATTAAGTTGTCTCCCTAAGACACAGTAGTACCACTCACAAGAAAAACAGATGAGCCCTGTCAACCCATCGCAGATTTCGCTCATTGTTGATGGGTGTCACGAGCATTCAGTTATTGTCAAAGTATTATACTTAATAGGGGATGCGTGATAGATCTGCCTTGATTGACAGGCTTCTGAAGTTTCTGTTGGGGTGTAAAGTTATTGTGATCATTGTTCTGACATGTGCAAGAAAATATTTGGTATATTCTCATAGCACTGTCAACAATGATCTTGTTCCTTAGAACCAGCCAAAACACACGAAGACAATTCTCAAGTTACACGCTTATCAGTACGCGTGGACATGTGTTTGACACACAAATAATATCAAAAACACGACGAGAGTACTGGAGACAACACAAGGCGACGGCACAACTAAGTACGCTCGTGTTAGTCCAGCAACTGAACAATTAACAAGATCATGATAAATTAATAACACACAGCCAGTTACGTGTTAAATTCTGCGGAATACGGCTGTTGTGAACTACATGTCATGAAACAGCAACACTGAATGATAGTCCAATGCACAGTATTGTCTTCATTCTTAATTTAGTTGCTCTAGGTTCAAATGGTTCAAATGCCTCTGAGCACTATGGGACTTAACTTCTGAGGTCATCAGTCCCCTAGAACTTAGAACTAACTAACTAACCTAAGGACATCACACACATCCACGCCCGAGGCAGGATTCGAACCTGCAACCGTAGCGGTTCCAAACTGTAGCACCTAAAACCGCTCGGCCATTCCGGCCGGGAGTTGCTCTAGGTTTGACATAAAACGAAAGACGTTCTAGTTGTTCCTCTGAAATGACTGCAAAACTTAATAAAATAAACTCGCTACTCGTATCGTACTATTAAGTTACGGAATCAGATTTCAAACAGACACCACGAGGATCTGAAAACAACAGCCAATATAAGACACAACACTGGCAAAGCCACTAATCCTTCACGTAGTCGGACTACCCAAACACACAGGCCACATGTGTGGCTAATTACCGTTCGCTGGTCATAGCGGAACCAGTCACAATGGATATATAACCAATGCGCGAGCACGCGATACATGATAGGCCAGGAATACATACTTCAGAGAAGCTCACCAGAAATTTAGACTAACTTGTCAGTGAATACCACATGAAACAATCCCTATCCTCCTGTTAATAGAATATGGCCGAGGCTAGCCAGTACTTTCACATTTAGAGAGCAGTGTGAGTGGGGAGAGAAGGAATTCAAAAATACTTCCACTTACAGGTTCATACTGTATAGTATCTAACACAGCGCCGATTTCGTCGCACATAATCGCACTCACAACGCGAGTGATGCAACCACAATTACAGAAATCGAATACAGGATTTCAATCGGATTGCGTAACTCAGATGTGTCTGTACAGATATCAGTGCTAAGCATCAGGAATAAACTTCCGGTGGCTGGATCTCCAAACACTTCGCATACATGGCGAACGTAAATATCCCATTAGGAATGGTACGTCACGTTGGAGACCTCGCCAAGTGTTCAAACGATTTTAATTGACATGGTGCCAAATCCTCCCGATAACACACACTTTCACTAGTGGAATACGTGAGACCGACACAAAATTAAAAACTAATCCTACACGCGCGGTTCATACACCCAACAAACACTACACGTACTCCTAATCACTAACCATTCGTCGTTTGCTAAACCACTTCACAAAATGTAATTCATGTTAGGAACACAAACACTACATTTACCAGAAACCACTGGGACATCAGCTTGCCGGTACCTGCAACAAACAACTCTTACCAGAGATAGCAGAATGTGTGAATTCAATCCGACTCTTCCAACATTCAACGAATGAGTAACCACGATTAGACAACAGATCAAAATACTTGAAGCACTTCAAAGGGAGAACCGATAGAGGTACTCGAGGTACCCTCCGCCACACACTGTCAGGTGGCTTGCGGAGTATGGATGTAGAGGTAGATGTAGATATACGGAAGAATACTAAACAGTACGCCACTGCACTACACTGCCCATAACGGCAGGACGGAAAGCCTGTCACAGCAACGTCTAAATACATGAGTTCAGGCTTTGGTGACATAACGAAGGAAAGCTATCACCACAACCGCATACTGCTAGCTAGTTCGCACTACTCCGTCTCAATCGAGAGAAGAGCCTGTCTCTGTTCGCGAAAACAGCCAGTGAGCGTCACTTTGACAGCAGCGCCGTACACATTACAGGGAAAACGTCCCCGAGTTGACCAGCATCCGATTACTTGTCATCTTGCTAACTATTATCCAAGGATAAACTGCGGCAGCTTCACCTCTGTCGGGTTCCTCGCTTGGTTTTCCTGCACTCGGCTGCTAGGCGAGCGGCTTGTGGCTGTACGGCGACCGAAAACGGCTGCATGCTGTAGAGCGACCAAGGTACAGTGATGATCTTCGGCCCACAGGTTGACTTGAATCGTCTGTAATTCACTGGTGTGAACAGATCTGCTGTGGTAGTTGACGTCTTGCGGCATAATAGCCGTCGAACACCACTTCTTTCTCTGAAGCAGCGTACGACGTGTGCCAGTCGCCTGCGATGGAAACAGACCGTCGTGTTGCCCTCTGTCCTCCAAATATTTGTTCTTCTGCTGGACGTTACACTTGGTGGAGGATCTGGTTGCACCTGTGTTGGTTGTACCTCCATTGGACGGACACAGCGTTGGTCCGATGCTGCATTGGTCGGCTGCCTTTGACGTCGGCAATTAAGTCTGAGTTGGCCGAGTCCCTTCCTCATGGCGTGGTGGAGTTTGGTGCCAAAAATCGGTGCACTTCTTCAACATTCTCTGTTATCCAATGAAGTATGGGATTGACTTTCTTGACCACTATCTCTTTTGCACTCGGTCCGACAGTTCCGCCTATCGCTTCTCTTACAAGGTGGCGTATTAAAGAGGTAGTTCATGGTGGTATTTCACAACTGCCGCAAGGGCCATTTCTGGAGTCAATTATACGTCTTTCATCCATCCTTTTTCTATTCGATTTCCCCGTTGTGCTTGCACCATTTAATAAGTCATCCTGCTGTTGTGGCATACTTTGCCAGGAGAACTTGGTGCCCATCTTCTGCGATTCCTTCATCAGATGTGAATTTTTGTTGGCTTCTGTCATATACGAATTGACGTTGTTGCAAAGAGCCAATAAATTCTGTATGTATGATGAGTCGGACGTTGGGTCCTGTTCTTCTGTGGACTTGACGTTGATTGTCGCCGAAAGTGGTCCTCTGCTCTACACGAAATTTGTCACACCTATTGAGTTTCTCTTTCTTGCTCGGCTGCTCAGTCCAACTAAAAGTACACATTTTCTAAACACTTCATATCACCCCGTCGGTCGAATCCTTTTAGCGATCTACTCGGATCCTGACCGGCATCTCCGGAAAACGGTGACAAATGCCGCATGTGCATATAACTTCTTGCTGGCCTAGAGTCAATTGGTCTCCTGAATATATAGACAGTTGGGACGATGAGCTCCTTGTACGTCCGTTCCTGTCATTCCTGGCGACGGCTATTCCAGTGTCCAATAGGAGCAGCGGTTATGTAGGTGTTTTGAAATATCTGCGGCTCCACCAAACAATTTCGTGTTGTAACAACACTGAAAACCAAATCGGAAAGCAGGGTCGTCAGTGAAATACAACACTGAGCACTGAAAACACCTTTATTACGGACTCCAACGTACAGCCAAAACAGGACTGACCTCCTGGATGGAGAGTGGAGCTACTTTTACAAACACTGAACATCCCATAAAATCCAGGCATTACAGACATAAGGTATTTAGAATGCCTTCCAGAAGTGATAAATAGTCAATAAAATGTAATTGCGGCCTGCGGTGCTAGCAACTGCACCATACTGCATGCATCGCAGCGCCTGACAGTTTACTACTAGAGATTATGTCGGTGTCTGTAATAGAGGAGCATTAATGGAGATAATGATTCCCTAAGATGGTAGATAACTCAGCATCAGTGTGTATGTTTGGTGTATATTCTCAAATACCATGCAATGCAAAACTGTGATTTGCTGTTAAACAACATCAACACTACAACACTTAGATTTAAGTAAAGAAAATGTGGAGAAAGGAGAGAAAAAGTATAAAGAAGAAAAAAAATGACCTTACAGCTTCCGTTGAATAAATTTTTCAAAATTTTTTCACACAGATACGGATAGTTAAAAAAACGTCGAAACGATTCGTATTGCACAAAGAAAGAAGTTTTTTCCGGCTATTTTCCACTTTTCGCTTGTAACTTAGATTTACTAACATGAATTGTCATTGAGAGTATTCTGAATGTAAATACGCTTCCTGACAAAAGAAGAGTGTAGTACCCGCAAGGGGCGGATGGGAAAAATGATACTTGACGGGTTGAGAAGGTATGGGGTGTTATTCGAATAATTACAAACTGGAGCCAAATTTACAAATAACTTGGCAGTATGAGTCCACTTATCAGGATGTCGTTACTCCTTCTCTGGCTTGGACGGATGCACTGAATCGGCTGGGACGAGAGTTATAAAACTGTTTCATCCTCTTTTTGTAACTGTCCCTCGACATTCTGGATCATGGCACTAGAATGGAATTGACGTCGACGTCCCAACTGATCCCACAACCGTTCTAGAGCGGACAGTTCTGGGGACCTTGTTGGTAACAGAGTATCTCAACGGCACGCAACGGTTCATATGCAAAAGTCCTTCCTGAAAAATAGCACAACGATATTTCTTTCGCTTGGGAGGCAGATAACCGTGACTACCGTTGTGTCGTCAGATTTTCCGCAATCATTACCGGTCGAGACCAGAAGCCATACCTATTGCCTCCCCACACCATTGGAAGAATGGGCTGTTTCTCTAGCTCGCCAACATCATCACTGGCGATGGTAATGCACGGTAGTGCTGGACCATGATTTAACACTGGTCACAGTGCGACGCCATTAATCAGCAGTTCATGTTTGCTATCGCGGCACCATTTCAAGCGGTGTTAGTGGTAGCCTAATTATGAAACGGTAATTCGATCCGGCTGCTGATAGTCTGCGAACAATGACGCGGGATAACACAGAATATTACAGCACGTCCCTGCTCCCAGATGACAGGCGCAGATGTGAAGGGGTTACGATGTTCCTGGCTCACAGTACGGTAATCCTTCTTTGTGGTGGTGATACGTGGTCGATCGGAACCTTGACGACACGTACTCCTGCCTTCTGGTTCCCATCAAGTCCTTCATTCGGTGATTATCACATCTGCATGCCCCAGAAATCTGAATAGCGTGCCAGATGGAGATCGTGAATAAAGACTCCCTCCAACTCTGTCAGGCTCTGACAACGCTGTGTCACATCAGTATGGGATGTATCCCTTTCAGTGATCACTCAAAATCAGACGCTGCTCATGCGCCTTATATTTCTAACGAGACCTGATAAGACCTCTAAACACTAATAAACTGTGGTGGCCATTCTACATTTCACGAAGAATTACAACTCCTATCATTTACATACCCGCCGACGTTGTGCAAATCTGCGAAGTTAGTTATTCGACCATGTTCTTTTGGGTCCCCCATTTTCCTTTTTCCTGCAGCGAACATCAGTGAAAATGCTACTACACACATCAAAAAAAGTTTTGCATCACCTCGATTCCGAGAGTTCCGGAACCTGTACAGCAAATTGGGAAAGAGACCAACATAAACATCATTTCCGCCCTCTTTATTGCTCATAAAAACCACACATTGCATGTTGTACCATTATACAGCGAAACCTTCAGAGGTGGTGGTCCAGACTGCTGTACACACTGGTACCTCTAATAACCAGTAGCACGCATTGATGCATGTCTGTATTCGTCATGGTATACTAGCCATAAGTTCATCAAGGCACTGTTGGTCCTGATTGTTCCACTCCTCAAAAGCGATTTGGCGTAGGTCCCTCAGAGTGGTTGGTGGGTCACATCGTATATAAAGAGCCCTTTTGAATCTATCCCAGGCAAGTTCGATAGCGTTTATGTCTGGAGAACATGCTGGCCACTCTAGTCGATCGTTGTCGTTACACTGAAGGAAGTCATTCACAAAATGCGCACGCTGGGGGCACGAAATGTCGTCCATGAAGACGAATTCCTCGCCAGTGTGCTGCCGATATTGTTGCACTATAGGTCGGAGGATGGCATTCACGTATCGTACAGCTGTTACGGCGCATTCTATTACCACCAGCGGCGTACGTCGAGCCCACATAATACCACCCCAAAACGGCAGGGAACTTCCATCTTGCTACAGTTGCTGGACAGTGAATAAAGCGGCGTTAAGCTGACCGGGTTACCTCCAAAAACGTCTCCGTCTATTGTCTGGTTGAAGGCATATGTTACACTCATCGGTGAAGAGAACGTGATGCCAATCCTGAGCGGTCCATTCAGCATGTTGTTGGGCCCATCTGTACCGTGCTGCGTGGTGTCGTGGTTGTAAATATGGACCTCACTATGGAAATCGAGAGTGAAGTTGCACATCATGCAGCCTGTTGCGGACAGTTTGAGTAGTAACACGACCTCCTGTGGCTGTACGAAAAACATTATTCAACAAGGTAGCGTTGCTCTCAGGGTTCCTCCGAGCCATAATCCGTAGGTAGCGGTCATCCACTGCAGTAGTAGCTCGTGGGCGACGTGTGCGAGCCATGTCATCGACAGTTCCTGTCTCTCTGTATCTCCTCCATGTCCAAACAACATCGCTTTGGTTCTCTCCAAGATGCCTTGACACTTCCCTTGTTGAGAGACCTTCCTTTCACAAAGAAACAACGCGAACGCGATCGAGTCGTTGTATTGACCGTCTAGCCGTGTACCTCCTTCCTGGTGGAATGACTGGAACTGATCGGCTGTCGGACCCCCTCCGTCTAATGGGCGCTGCTCATGCATGGTTGTTTACATCTTTGGGCGGGTTTAGTGACATCTCTAAACAGTCAAAGGGACTGAGTCTGTGATACAATATCCACAGTGAACGTCTGTCTTCAGAAGTTCCGGGATCCGGGGTGATGCAAACCTTTTTTTTTGGATCTTTGTACATTGCTGAGCTAAACGGACAAACGGAGAAGAACGATGTAATTACTATTTATATGCGGTTTCAGTGGCTGATATACGACGGAGCTAAAGACAACTGTAGCAAATTGCAAATCTCCATGTCGGATCAACTTCGTGATAGAACGGGACGAGATATAACGACATCTTTTCCCTGGAAGTACACGTGTGAAGTGCGCCAAACAAATCTATTTTAGCTCCGAAAAGTGCTGTGCAAAACTCCTGTGGACCATGGAGAAGTAGAGATCGAGTTTCTCAAATTAAGGACTTGAGTCGGAGCGGGAAATGTGCCGAAGCAGCTGTATAAGGAAAGTGTTATACACTTAACGAAAGGTTGAAGCTAGAGTTCCGATACTGCGATAGTTAATTCGAGTTCAAATTCTGTTTCAGCAGAAATTACGTTGCTTATTTTGTAAGTCTTCTAGAACAAATTTTGCTGTTTATCGCAGAGGGACTTGTTCATTTCTACATGCCGTGTACATACTATACGGCATAGATTACCCTTTGATATCTACAAACAAATAAAGATTGAAATAAATTCAGTTTTTGATTTGTACCTTTAATTACAACTCAAGACTCATAAAAAATTAGAGGGGAGTCTCACAGATCATCCTTTTTCCTTCATGAGCCACTTAGGAACTCATCCTGCCCTATCATTCATCAAAGTGTTGTCTGAAAAGATATAGTCTCAATGAAACTTACCTAGCGGATTTTTGCGATGCCATCTTCCCATATCATCTTGCTCTTTTGTGCAATGGTCGTTAGGATAATCCTAGGGTCAACCGCACACACGTGTAACTCTTGTCGCTAATTTTGAACTTACGGAATTTACATTTTCAGTGGCTCAAATAAGTAAAGTACTTTAGTGCACGTGATACACTCCAAATTAGTACTAGGACCGGTACGGCGACCAGTGAATGCGCTTTTTAAGCACTGTCCCACATCCGAATAAGTAAATATCGGACCTATACCCACCTTGCACCTCATTTGCACGATTCGCAAACATTTCGCAAGTTTCTCACATTTTCACGTTGGTAACTATACAAGCAAACACATGGAGTTCAAAAATTCCGTTCTGTGGAGGGCATGGAGGAGGGGTGGGGGCGCTTTGCAACGAACCACCCTCTACCGCAAACATAGCCAAATCCAAAATGATATGCCGATCGATGTTAATCATTTATATAAATGCAATGCTAACTGTTCGGTAGGATATTATATATCTAGTGCTAACTGTTCGGTTGCATTTCTGTATTCGAATCTACCTGTTTTATCGCCGCTCATAGCGTCGTGTGACGTCACACATCGTGTTCTAAGAACAGCTGTAACCACAACTGCTTCGTTGTTCTGATTATTTCCTATGCCGTGTGAAGCATTCCGCCACCACTTCACGTGATAATGGATTCATTTCACTTAATATCGTTATTTATTTAAATTAATCAAAGCGCGTGATAGCAACGTAGTTGGATGCGTGCTTATTCGCTTACCAGCATGGTGACTCAATCATAGTTTTACGATTAAAATTACTTTCTAAATTCCTTAATCATAAATTTGCAAAATTACTCTAAATAATCATAACATAGAAAAATTACAATAATAATCTAAGGAATAAGTGTATAGCATTAATCGACATTTTTTTACCAGCTGATTCCTTTGGAACAGCTTCTGAGCATTGTGTGCAGTTCTTGGATTATTGTTTAAACAATAAAACTCCTTTGGTGCATAATTTCCTTTAACCGCAGAGGAACCACTCAAAACCTTATCTTCTAATATTCTATGGCCACTATTTGCTGTTGCTTTTTCATATGCTACTCATTAAATTATGTGCGAAACTGCTTATACCAAACGATTATATTCATCGGCCTCTGGAGTTCGTGTGTGAATTTACATGTTACTGGCCTTGAGGCGAAGTAAAAGCACTTACCAATGACGTTCGCTCGAACCATCATATTTTGTTGTAGCATTGCTGTACAAATTATTGTTAGTTTACAAGGACATTCAAAATCAACAAATCTTGCATGCGTGAGGGGACCAAAGTACAAGCAACGCAGATTTAAGCGTGTACAACACAAGAATCGCCTGTAAGAGAGCTGAGAAACAGTAGAGATTGTCTCTGAATGCGACGTTTCTGCCTCAGAAAGACGTAACTGTCTGCATATGGATTACTCTTATAAAGTGCTTCTTTGGGATACATACACCTAATGTTCCGTAATTAACGAAAATAAGGCATCGAATCTGAAGATCAATGCTTACCGATAGAGTACAATTACAACATGATGGTCATCGTACAAGTTTTTACTGTGTACACCAAAAATTGAAATAAAAATAATGGTAGGAAGTTAAAGATTCACTGTAGTTAGCCGTAATTTTGTATACCAAAAATTGTTTGAATTAATTTGGATTGCAGAATTAAAAAGGTCGCAAGCTCTGAAACGAGCTAAAGTTAAATTTGGTAAATGACTGTGCAGACTTTGAAATTACGCAAATAAAGGGCAACAACGCTAATGCAGCAATGGAACAAAATGCACTCACTCGAGTTTATAAGTAAAAAACATGTGTGACATGAACCGTAAGAGCGTTAATTTGGGATGCAGTGCTGTTAACTGTAATGATGAAAACCAATAATATGCAACGACTATCATCACTTCATTGAGCCTTTACTGTTTTACGCAACACACGGTACTACTGTCGGTTTTTATGCTTGTATAACCGTGACCAAATTCAGTTATTGCTCGTTAATGATTGCTTTTCAAATGGTGCCGTGAAATCTTTCATTCACGTCAATAACTATTATTTAGTAGTGGTATTATGTCGACATACGCTCATAATATCATTCACAGAACACAACATAAAATTATAAAGTTACTTTTACTACAAGAGAGCCAGCATACTTTTTTCAATGAAATATGAATTGCATTTAAGTCACTGTTAGTTCGAACTGATTGTCTGCAGTAGGAATGCAACACTATTTGTACAATTGTAGATACTACTGCTTTTCATTGCAATAATGACTGCATGAGAAAGGCGAAATACCCTCAGATTTCACGAGGAATATAATAATGCCAATTGCAAAGAAAACATGTGCTTATAGGTGTGAAAATTACGAAAATTCGGAACTGTCAGTTTAAGAAGTCGCGGTTCCTAAATACTACCAATTTGTAGTCGGAATTGAAGTCCAGGGAGAAGAAACAAAAATTTGGTTTTCCGATGTCATTGTAATTTTGCCAGAGACAGTTAAGGATTTGGGAGAGCAGTTGAACGGAGTAGACAGTGGCTTGAAAGGAGAATATAAGATGAACATCAACGAAAGCAAAAAAAGAATAATGGAAAATAGTACAAGTAAACAAGGTGATGCTGAGTGAATTAAATTAGGAAACGAGATATTTAAAGTAGCAGATGAGTTTTGCTATTTTGAGCAGCAAAGTAACTGATGATGACCGAAGTAGAAGGATATAAAATGTAGACTGGCAATGGCAAGAAAAGCATTTCTGAATAACAGAAATTTATCAGCATCGAATACAGGTTTAAGTGTTAGGATGTCTTTTCTGAAAGTATATGTCTGGCGTGTAGCCATGTATGGAAGTGAAATGTGGACGATAAACAGTTCAGACAAGAAAAGAATAGAAGCTTTTGAAATGAGGTGCTGCAGAAGAATGCTGAAGATTTAAGGGGTAGATCACGTAACTGATGAGGAGGTACTGAACAGAACTGAGGAGAAGAGAAATTTGTGGCTCAACCTGACTAGAACAAGGAACCAGTTGGTAGGACACATTCTGAGGTATCAAGGGATCACAAATTTAGTACTGGAGGAAAGCGTGGGCGGCGGGGGAGGGGGGAGAGGGCATGGGGCAAGAGACCAAGAGATGAATACAGTAAGCAGATTCAGAAGTACGTAGGTTGCAGTAGTTACTCGGAGATGAAGAGGATTGCTCAGGATAGAGTCGCATGGTGAGCGGCACAAACCAGTCTTTGGACTGAAGGTCTCAACGACAACTACAATTACTTGAGCAAAAATAAAAATTAAATTTAGCTTTAGCTGAATGTGTTTTCTGTTAACTATTTCTTTCATACATAACTTTTTCGAAACGCGACCCTTTTAATTGTTAACGTCTTTGGCCAATCACATTTTGTTCACGAAGTTTATGCTTTGATTAATGAGACTCAAATGTTCCAAAACTGTTATTATAACGTTTGAATACCTGTTGCATAGCCATAAAAGTGCTGGTTGGATTTTACTTCGTGACGAATTGTTTTGGTGCGATGTGATGCATATTATGAAACTCATTATTTCCAGTAGGGTCTTCTTGATTAGCGAGCAGTTTGAATAAATTTGGGCCGTAGAGTATTCCACATTAATTCCAAAATCATCTTGCGATCATGTACTCTGCCCACTCGCTCACTTATATTTTGCCTCGCCGCATATTATAACACCATTTACAGCACAGTCTCATTGAGCATTTGCACGCCAACACTCACGTCTGTATCGCAACACATGTGTTTCGCATCTTCTCTCTGCTCACAGTTCCGCCACTGTGCGACAGTGTTTACAATGATCTGACATAATTATCTTTTAATTATTCTCTCAGCATACACTACATTTTCATAAACACTAATTACAGACAAAATTCATAAATACGTATAGTTACAAGAGATGATTTTAATCTTATGAAATCAAGTAGCTCAGAAATACGTGAGTCACTGTGTTATAATCTTCTGACTGGTTTGATGCGGCCCACCACGAATTCCTCTCCTGTGCCAACCTCTTCATGTCAGAGTAGCACTTGCAACCTACGTCCTCAATTGTTTGCTGGATATATTACGATCTCTGTCTCCCTCTACAGTTTTTCCCTCTATAGCTCCCTCTAGTATCATGGAAGTCATTCTCTGACGTCTTAACAGATGTATTATAATCCTGTCCTTTCTCCTTAGCAGTGTTCTCCACATATTCTTTTCCTCTCCGATTATGCGCAGAACTTATTCATTGCTTACCTTATCAGTTCACCTAATTTTCAACAATCATCTGTAGCACCACATCTCAAATGTTTCGATTCCCTACAGTTCCGGTTTTCCCACATTCCATGTTTCACTACCATACAATGCTGCACTCCAGAAGTACATTCTGAGAGATTTGTTCCTCAAGTTAAGGCAGTATTTGATATTGGTAGACTTCTCTTGGCCAGGAATGCCCTTTTTGCCATTGCTAGTCCGCTTTTGATGTCCTCCTTGCTCCATCCATCTTTGGTTATTTTACTGCCTAGGTAGCAAAATTCTTTAACTTCATCTACTTCGTGACCATCAATCCCGATGTTAAGTTTCTCGCTGTTCTCATTTCTACCACTTCTCATTACCTTCCTGTTTCCTCGATTTACTTTCATTCCTTTCATCAGATCATGTAATTCTTCTTCTCTTTCATTCAGGACAGCAATGTAATCAGCGAATCGTATCACAGATATCTTCTCACCTTGAATTTTAATTCCACTCCTGTGTCTTTGTTTTATTTCCATCATTGCTTCCTCGATGAACAGATTGAACAGTAGGGCGAAAGACTACACCCATAACTTACATCCTTCTTACTCAGGGTACTTCGTTATTGGTCGTCCACTCTTGTTAGTCCCACTTGGCTATTGTACATATTGTATATGACCCGTCTCTCACTGCAGCTTACCCCTACTTTTCTCAGAATTTCGAACGTCTTGCACCATTTTACATTGTCGAACGCTTTTTCCAGGTCGACAAATCCTATGAAAGTGTCTTGATTTTATTTTAGTCTTACTTCCATTATTAACTGCAACGTCAGAATTGCCCCTCTGGAGCCTTTACCTTTCCTAAAGCCAAACTGCTCGTCATCTAGTGCATCCTCGGTTTCTTTTCCATTCTTCTGTATATTATTCTTGTAAGCAACTTGGGTGCATGAGCTGGTAAGGTGACTGTGGGGTAATTCTCGCATTTGTCAGCTCTTATGAGCGCCATTTATGCGGCCTCTACGTTATGCTCAATATCTGGTCGACTGTTGAGCGCAGAGATTTTGACGCGTTAGCTTTTCGGTCTCCATACTCTCCACGTGGATCTGTTAAATTCTGGTTACGGGGCTTCAAGCTCTACTGTGACGGAGTCGAGTCACCCAGATTGGGTTTTTCATTGGATTCAGATGGAGACGAGTTCCAGATTCGTTGCTTTGAAGAGGGCACGTCCGATTTCCCGATTTCCTTCCTGTATTTCCACAATACGTGCTTGTGCTCCAACTGTAGCGATGTCATCGTCGACGTGACATTAAACCCCAAATTTCTTTCGTTCTCCCTTCCAAGTACCAGGTTCTGTGAGTGAATTTATTAATACGGTTCAGCAGGCCGTTATTTACGCTGTCGTTGTCAGCCGACGTCACCCTCGTCGAGCGCGTAGCGACGTAACCACCGGAGCTGAGATGGAGTGGAATGCGATCTCGTAGCAATTTTCCGGGGAAAGTTGTTTCCGCCATGGCGTCGGAGATAGCGAGCGGCGCACACGTCGCATTGTGCGCCGGCGAATCGGATGAGGCGTGCGGCTGCGGCTCCCCCTGGGAGGGAGGGAGGGCGATGTGAGGCGCGCCAGATTGCGTTAGGCTCGCGACGCGACGGCTGGGGCCGTGGCCGAATCCTGCTGCGGGGGTGGAGCGGGTAGCCGGCAGCCAGGGGCAACATCAGATCGCTGCGGACGCCCCGCGGGAGCCGTAAAGGAATTGGAGGGAGCACCCGATAAACTGCTTGGCATATTTCTTCACATACGTTCGTCTCTGCTGGGCTCCCGCGGGAACAGCTGTGGTAGAGGCCTCCGGAGCCCCACATTGTCTGCTTCCGGCTGGTACTGCGCAGCTGTACGTAGACCTTATGTACTGTCACGGAACGTAATCTCCATCAGCTGCAAACGTCTAAACTAATATCCAAAGGTCAAGCATATTTTCTGTATAGAATGTCGGAAATGTCACATAACAAGGTGCCGGCATTTTGCACGTAAAATTGGAAACTATGTATGTTGAAGATTGTGATCTTCGGAGTATCAGAATATTATTATCGTCGATCTCTATTACAGAGTACGAACATGTATAGCTTGGACACTGAGATGCACAGAATAGGTTTTTTGTTGCCAATATACATTGTTTCGAAAGTCGCGTGATATTGGGGTAGTTACATATAAAAAGTAACTTTTATGTATTTCACTTACTCCGATTTGCATCTTTAGCAGTATCTTTTATTCACTACTGCTGTTACTAATAAATTAATTGATGGAAACAGTACAGATTCGTGTAATATTGATGTTTCAGTGTTTTGCTCAAAATACGAACAAAAATATAGTACCGAAAGTACACTTCGATGTTCTTGATATGTACAGTGTGCTACGCTAACTCCATAGGTATTACTACTCTATCGCTTCAATGTTGTATGTTATGTATTAATGTTTCGGTCTTTTGCTCAAAGTACAAATTGTAACATATTACCGAAAGTCACGTGCATTTATAATTTAACGTTGGTAATATGTGCAATACAATATGCTCACTTCATAGATAATACTACTCTGTGCGCTCTATGTTTTATCTTTGCTTATTTATTTGTTTATGTCAGATTGCTTGAAATTTAGAACGGTGTAAGTCCAACCTACGTTATTGCTCAGGTCTAGACGTACACGTCATTGTGTGATGCTACGATCTCGCGGGGTGAAAAACTATTAGCGCCACACGAGAACTGCAGTAGTTTGAGATTAACATCTTCCAATTCTATTATTTAATGTTGACTATAATTTGATTAATGCCCTTATCTGTGTTGTAAAGGTGAGCAAGTGATACCACGCAGACAGTAACGATATCTTCTAGGTATTACCTATGATTCTTTCTGGTAGTAATGCTAGTGAATTAAGAAGTTAATAATTTTTCCATGATGGTGTATTCCATTGTAACGGGGTCTTTCGTACCCTCCGTGCAGGAATATACCAGAGAGGTACCAGGAAAGCGCTCCTGGCGACAGAAGAAGTCAGTGTCTGGTAATCCAACACAGGACAGTAACTTCAAATGGTTCAAATGGCTCTAAGCACTATGGGACTCAACTGCTGTGGTCATAAGTCCCATAGAACTTAGAACTACTTAAACCTAACTAACCTAAGGACATCACACACATCCATGCCAGAGGCAGGATTCGAACCTGCGACCGCAGCGGTCGTGCGGTTCCAGACTGTAGCGCCTTTAACCGCTCGGCCACTCCGGCCGGCAAAGTAACTTCCCCAATACTGTGAAAAATGAGCACAGTTAGGTAGATAATAAAAAGTAATTTCTTCTGCAGAGTCGGCTGTTTTTTTCGAAACACGAGATGCTAAATAGCACTCAAAGCAAGAGCTGTCTCGCCCTGGGTCCCGGATCCTGTGTTAACACGCGTTTCTGTGACTGACACACTAGTCTCCCGACCACACGATCCTTCTGTGTGAGCTGTGATTCCTCTTATTTTATCGCAATGGTCATCTCTCCCGTGCAGGTAGCGTTAACAAAATATATTCTTATTCAGAGGAAAAAGTTGTTGATCAATGTTTTGTGAAGAGATCTCGCCGCTACGAGAAACACCATTATTTTAATGACTGCCACCACAACTCGCCTATCACGCTCGTCACTCTCCCCTATTTCAGAATAATATAAACCGAGCTGACTTTTCTTGAACTTTTTCGATACCTATTAATCCTACCTGGTAAGGACTCTACACCACACAACAGTACTCCGGTAGAGGACGGACAAGAGTAGAATATGTAGTTTCTTTGTTCGATGTGTTTCGCCAAAAAAAAACTCAATGTTTGGCTCGCCTTACTCACAACATTATCTGTGTTATTGTTTCAATTTAAGTTGTTTTAATTGTAAAGCCTAAGTACTTAGTTGTACTGACAGGCTTTAAATTTGTGCAATTTCTTGTAACAGTGATGTTGTTTCTCGCTAGTTGCAATAATTACACCACGTTTGATTATAGTAACAACTCGTAAGTACGACCGCATCCGATGCACCGACGCTTACACGCCGCCGCTAAGGTAATGTGCCACGTCCTAGTGTCTTGCATCGTCATTTAAGAGCATCTTCCTCGTTCCTCCATAACTTCGTGGTTTATTTATGTATGTTATTTGCTCAGAGTAATTTTTTTGAGTCATCAGTCTTCTCACTGGTTTGATGCGGCCTCCCATGAATTCTTCTCCTGTGTCAATCTCTTCGCCTCAGAGTAACACTTGTAACCTATGTCCTCAATTACTTGTTGGATGTATTCCAATCTCTGTCTTCCTCTGCAGTTTCTACTCTCTACATATCCCTCTAGTACCATGGAAGTTATTCCCTGACGTCTTAACAGATGTGCTGTCATCAAGTCCCTTCTTCTCGTCAGTGTTTTCAACATATTCCTTTCCTCTCCGATCCTGCACAGAATTTCCTCATTTCTTAACTTATCAGTCTACCTAGTTTTCAACATTCGTCTGTAGCACCACATTTCAAAAGCTTAGATACTCTTCTGTTCCGGTTTTCCCTCAGTCCATGTTTCACTACCATACAACGCTGCACTTCTGAAATTTCTATCTCAAATTGACGCCTATGTATAATACTAGTAAACTTCTCTTGACCAGGAATGCCTTTTTTTCAGTGCTGCATTTTACGTCCTCTTTGCTTCGTCCGTCATTGGTTATTTTGCTCCTTAGGTAGCAGAATCCCTTAACTTAATGTACTTCGTGAGCATCAAGCCCGATATTAAGTTCATCGCTGTTCTCATTTCTGATAATTTTCTTTACTTTCGTCTTTCTTCGATTTACTTTCAATTCCAGACTGTTCATTTCATTCAGTAGATCACGTAATTCTTCTTCACTTTCACCAAATGTCCAGTACCATCAGCGAATCTTATCATTGATATTCTTTCACCTCGAATTTTAATTTCGCTTCTGAACCTTTCTTTTGTTTCCATCACTGCTTCTTCGATGTATAGACTGAACAGTAGGTTCCAAAGACTATATCCCTTTCTTACACCCTTTTTTAATCGGAGCAATTGGTTCTTGATCTTCACCTGTTAGTATTCCACTTTGGCTCTCGTTGTATTTTAACCGTCTCTCCCCACAGCTCACCCTTATTTTCCTGAGGATTTCGAACATCTTTTACCATTTGACATTGTCGAATGCTTTTTCCAGATCGACGTATCCTATGAACGTGTCTTGATTCTTCTTTAGTAGTACTTACATGTGTGATTTGTCTCGACTGACCGCTCGTTCTCAATTGGTCCTGATACCCATGCTCCTTTGTCACCTGTCTCACTGACTTTTTACCTTGTTGAATCTGTGTGCTTCTTATTAATATTTTTGTGGGTGTTCTTTTAAAACATACATGTAGTAATTGAGTCCATCGTCAACTACTATTATTTAATCCATCTACTGCAATTGTGTAGTAGGAGACGAATTCGATGCTTTTGGCGCGGTCGCGGCAGGGAGTGAGGTATTGGGTGCACGTTCCCTGGTACACATCTGGGAACGTTGTTCCATCTTGTCACAAATGGATGAAATATGTCACTTTGCTATTAGCTCTACATCTGACTGGTCACTGTCTGCATGAAAACAATATAACATTCGTGGGTCCGCCTTGACGGAAACAACTTGTTTAATCCCATACTACTTTCGGTGAATGCTCTCATCAGCGACTTTCTTTCATTTTATAACATAATATATAGGGTGTTACAGAAAGATTCAACTTATTTCACAAGAGTATATCTTCCTTATGAACGAACATAAACGCTTGGGACGAATTTTGAATTACACTTAGAGCTACATACTTTTTATTTGCAAAAGAGGCATCCTATTTTACAGGGTCATATCTTCTACGTGCATAAACAAGCAACCTTGGGATATGTTTTACAATTCTATGTAAGGGTAAAGCACTGATTCACCTTTTACAAATGTTTAATGTGATCAAGACTAGACACTAAAATTCAGGCGATAGTCAAATTCATTCCATACTGGCAAGTCTGTATTGCTGTGCTGGGTCGCAGTTTACTTAAAGTAATTAAAAGGGGAGAGATATGGTTAGGGTCTTCCACAAATATCACAAAAATGGCGATTTTGTAGGCCAGTGGTGTAATACGAGATAGCCGATCCAACGTTGTGGCCATACTCTCTTAATCAAAATTCATTACCAATAAGCGCTCATGCTTGTGATAAAAGTAATTTAGATCACTCCTTTAATGACACGAGGGAAATATTATAAGTAGAGAATATCTTATCAACGTTAGTAAGAAAATAATTTAAAACAACATTTAAAGGTTAACATGTTCCACTATGCAACAATTCTAGATGCAGTACCATAAAATATACGAAAAATCAATGGGGGTGCAAACCCCAAACCTAGTGTGGACAGAACAAACAAAAGTAGCTCAATCATGGAAGAATTACAAATCCTATATTGGCAATAAAATAGTTCTAACACCAGAGATAAATGTTATCAAATAAAATTGATGCAACCTGTAACCTAACCTTTAACAGCAAAACAGTTAAGTACCACATGTGCTTAATAGTAATGGGCGTTCTTTCTACTCAGACTGAATTTTTCATCCCGAAGTGGAGTGTATGTCTATATGAAACTTCTTGACAAATTAAAACTTTGTATCAGACCAGGACTCGAATCCGGGACCTTTGTATCTCGCGGGCAAGGGCTCAACAACTGACCTGTGAGAGCGAGTCGTGAGTGGAGCGCAGATGTTCAGGCCATAAAAATTGCATTTTAGGCGCCTAAAATAGGCTCTTCCAGTACCTCATTTAGCCTATACAAAACCTGAAACTGGCCCTAAAATGTAATATGCAGAAAAATTAAACATAACTGAAAACCCACAGTTTTGACATATGAGCATACTATTATTCATTAAAATAAGGTAAATAAAAATATGCACAGCTGCACAAAAGAGCACACATTATACTGCTTTAATAGTCAAATGTTCAAATCTGTGTGAATTCCTAAGGGACCAAACTGCTTAGGTCATCGGTCCCTAGACTTGTACACTACATAAACTAACTTATGCTAAGAACAACACACACACCCATGCCCGACGGAGAACTCGAAACTCCGGCGGAAGGGGCCGCGCTATCCGTGACATGGCGCCTCAGACCGCGCGGCCACTCCACGCGGCGCTTTAATATTCAAACTGATCCTAAGCGTCCTTAAGTTTTCCAAAACAATTATTGAAAGAATAAAATACGTATAATATGTAATTTAATAAACGCTAGATAAACCAGTGGTTTCAAACATTCGAACTAAAATTGTCTTCACGAAAGTAATTGAAACCTCTTCTAGTTTTCCAGACAAAAATGCACGTCCTACAGCTACGGACGTGACAGTGGCGTACTTTATTTGCAGCACATGCAGGACAGGAACGCTTCACACAGAGGAGCTGGATTTTCTGATAAGTTTTTATGCTCCCTCGTACAAGGTCTTCATATTGTTGTTTTGAAAAATCTTTTGCAGTCTTGCCGGACTTTTTCTCCCACTTCACCTGGTGCGTCATTAATTTTCTGTTTAAATTCCTCTAGCGAAGAACTGTTCTGAGAGAGGTCTCCCTGAGCCTTCTACTTCGGAAATAATGCTTGACATAAATGCGTGGTTGGCTCTACTATAAGTCAAGTCCCCTTTGTACGGAGGAATGTTTAAGTAACTGTTTTGCTGGTTACAGAGGCGGCATCATCTAAGAAATATTCAGTTACCTTCTGGACTGCTAGGAAATGCTTCCTATATCATTCCGCTCCTGCTAAGCTCGTGCCCCAGCGGGCAATAACAGGGTCAATTGGCAAGCGAATATCTGTAAGTTGTTCTTTGAATGTCTGTATCCTTGATGGTGCCTTGACAAAAACTTTCTTTACCGAGGAATTCTACAGTTAGGTGCTCTGCAATACGGTTCATAATATGTGCACCACAAGTTACACGAAGCATCAAAAAGTAGAATACTTAATGCTATTAAAACGCTGCAATCACAAATGCAGTTGCATCTGTGAAGGGCAGAAGCACCTTGTTTTCATCCACACCACTTGAATATAGGACATTCAGCCCATTGTTGGTAAACTGTTTGCTGGCTAGTCTTTGGGAATTTCTTTGAACAAGTCGTGGATAGTGCATCTGGGTCCAATTTGTCAACAGCCAGATTTGTACTACATCGACCAAGATTGTCAGTAGTTTCACCAGTAGAAATCCACATGCAAAACTTCCCAACATCTTGTCGGATTCTGTGCAATGGTTCGGTGCAAGTTGAATTCACATAATTTTTCCGTAACGTTGACTCTGTAAAAACTGACTGATGGCAGTATTTCTCAAGAAAGCCGTTGAAAATAGAACTTTATAGTTTTCGGAAAGGGATGTTTGCTACCACAATAGCACAACACAAGTCACTGCACAACTGGTTCTCTTTGGAGGATTCATGACATGGATTTGTCAAAAGTATTTTCTCAATTTTAAGTTTCGTTCAACATTTGTGTAACGATCCTCCTGCATGATGGGTTAAATGGGACTTTTTGTCACTCGAAAACCTATACAAGAAAGAAACAAAATGCTATACAGAAGTGTGTGCGAGGAGTATTTGGTACTGCTAAGGAACACCAGTAATTAATTATATCAAAATAAAAATTGAAGAAAACGTACAGTTTAGCACTTTTGATATTTGTCTCTGAATGGATTTTAGTTACAACTCAAAACTTTTAAAAAATCATAACTTGATGCAACTGTTTAAAAACATTTATGTTTTGTCCTAGAGGTATGACGTTTTCACATTTCTTACATTTCCATTACATCAAAATGGAACTCAGCAACTTAAAAATTTTAACAGCAGTGAACTATTGAATCCCAGTGTCTCTTAGTATAATTTTAAAAAAAATATTTACAAAATAATCTTCTTCACAAATGCTCTAGGGTCGGAAGACGTGAGAATAAATTCGCAATTCCGAAACGTCAGGAAAAGAAAAAAAAAATATAACAACTAACCTCTTTGTTGCATGCTTCGCATAATATAATTTCTCCGTCTGTCGTGCAGTGCGGTAACTCTGGCAGCCATAATCTTGTACGACTGGGGTTTGAACTACTGTTTCCGGCATTTTCTGCTGCTGAACTATTCGAACACTGAAACTGGAATACATGTTGAAGAATGAGCATGTTACAATTTGTACGTCCATCGGTACGATACATAGTAATTTAGTTTGTATGTGTGTGGTGGGGAGGGGTGGGGAGGGGGGGAGGGGTAACACAAAATTCGTCGACGATATTCTCGCTTTTCTACTATGAGGATCTGCGTATAACTAAGTAGGGAGGTAAGATTTTTTACTGCAATGGCTCACTTCTTTTGTGTGTGTGTGTGTGTGTGTGTGTGTGTGTGTGTGTGTGTGTTTTTCATCAGAGGTTAGTTAAAGGACTACCAATATTTTTTCAGCTACAGTTTTTTTCATTTCAAATATTTTGTCAATCCTCCCACAATCGATTCTCGTAAGCAAGTCAAATATTTTGAACATACAAGAATTTTATGTTCCATTGCAGAGATAGTTATAGTTTCGGGTTTTAAAGCTGAAACAGACAAAAATAGGCGGCAACGTCGAAATAGGCTTTTCACGTGCTATAAAACTAACGATTTCCTGTTTAAAAAAAATGGTTCAAATGGCTCTGAGCACTATGGGACTTAACATCCGAGGTCATCAGCCCCTAGAACATAGAACTACTTAAACCTAACTAACCTAAAGACATCACACACATCCATGGCCGAGGCAGGATTCGAACCTGCGACCGTAGCGGTCGCGCGGTTCCAGACTGAAGCGCCTAGAACCGCTCGGCCGCACCGGCCGGCTTTCCTGTTTAATTAGTCGTGAAACACGTAAGTACAAGTTTATTTTGATGCATAAATGAAGACGTAAATTTGTATCAAAGCTGGGTTCGAACCTGGGTCTCCTGTTCACAAGGCGGATGTGCTCATCACTACGCCACCATGTCAAGTGGCTTTGCACGACTGCACGGATTGCCCTAGCACGTCGCCCTCCTCAGTCTATATTCACATCCGCGCTTCAGCCCACTTGGGATTACCCCTAAATTCAAACACCGTTGCAGAGGCTCTAGAACTGTACTGCAATGGCACCTCAACATCGAACGAAATGGGGGAATAGCAAGTGGGTTTAGGTGTGGATGGATGTTTGGAGTGCGGAGGGAGGCGTGCTAGAGCAATCTGTGCAGTTGTGCAGGGCCACCGTGCGAGTGTGGCGTAGTCTTCAGCGCATCTGCCTCGTGAGCAGCAGACCTGGGTTCGAATCCCACCAATTGTCCACATTTTCATTCATCACTTCAGTCTGCTTGTGTACGTCATAGATGCTGGACACTTGCAAACGTTTTTGTAACCTTATACAGGTAGTTTCATTTATCAAAGTACCTCTGCCTGGGTTCCAGACAGGCTCCCGTTTCGTTCGATGCTGAGGTGCTGCTCCGGTGCAGTTGGAGAGTCTCTGCAATGCTGTTCGAGTTTAGGGGAAATACCGAGAGGGCTGAAGAGTGAATGGGAATTTGGATTGAGGAGGGAGGTGCCCTAAGGTATTCCTTGCAGATGGTAAACCGCTTTTCCGCAAAAGACGAAGATCCTGGGTTCAAGTCCTGGTCTGGTAAACACTTTTAATCTGCCAAGAAATTTCATCCTTCCTGTTATTTCAGATGAAGATCTACAGAAACGTCAGAACTGTCCTCCATGTCGATTAACAGATTGCAGTTTTTCTCCTCAGAGTATCCCAGAAATGTCCCACAGAAGTTAGTTTCAGAGACCACACTGCCCCGTTCATGCGATACTGACAGAAATGTATTCATCAGCACAACTACGCCCTTTGCATGCGACTGAAAGTAGTCTGTGCCCTCACTCCTCAATACAACCGTAATGGTCTCTTTCCATGAGGCTCCTCTCATGGGAGTTGCTCCCTTTTCCCCTACATCAAAATGCTATCATACTGTGAAGAGTACAGGCCTCTATTCATTCGTTGTCCACTCTGAATGTTGAAGGCTCCACAATAAACGAGTCCAATTCTGTATAATTTTTATTGGAAACCTACAACTTTTGAGGCTCTGCAAAAAGAGTCATTGTGGCACTGAGTTAAACATTTTACGATATGGCGACATACAGCTACGTAGAGGACATGATATGCATGACAAATCATTATCTTTTAATCAAGAGTGTATCTGAAGCAGGGGCTCTGTGTTTCTATACTGACAGCGTGACTAGAGTCTTTGTAGAAACAATGACGTCGTTTATGACGATAGCCCAGTTTTCCTTTTCCATTTCAGGTTAATCAAGTATGGCTACGTTTTGGACTACACTGGACCATTGTGCAATCTTCTGTGCCCCTGTCAAACACTAAAATCCAGTAGGACATAGTCTTGCGCCATACTGTAAAAACTGAACAAAATACAATTACAGAAAACTTCTAGATGCATTTTAATTGATATTCTAAGGGATCACAAAACTACGGGAAACGTTATGCTCATAATGAGGTCGTTGAAAGTTCACTAGACTGAGAAGAACTCTTGTTTATTCTTTGAGTGTCTTCAACAGCTGCGTTGTCCGTCTTGAATGGCGTAATTCACTAAGTACCCTTACGTAGCTGTTACTCATAGTATTCCGGAAGGGTCATTTCGATATGTTTGGAATTCTCTTACAGTCGCCAAATATACGTCCACAACATATAAACAGAAGACCTGCTTACAAATAAGATAACTTTATGTCTGTGTAGATGACAATTTATTTCGGTACTGATAAAACAAACACCTTTCCTTACATTCCCGTGTTACTGTTTTTATCGTGGTGAGTTGCGTCAAACCCAGCAAAAGACTGCTGACCCTGAAAAGGTAAATAAAGATGTATTTTAGAATTCCACCTGCACTGAAAACGGCGAATGCTTTCAGGCTTATTGGCTTGACAATGTAAACAAAAGGCGGGCAGTAAGAGCTGACAGTAAAAAGGGTATTATCAGAATGTGAATTATTCAGAAGCTTTTCCGAAGCTTTGTTTTCGCAAGTTATTAACTCGAAGTCGGTATAATGTGCGGAAGATATCGTCCGGCGCCAGTATATAAGATGAGAAATTTTTGTGCGTTGAACGTGAATCCGCTTAATGGACTAGCGACTAAACAGTACTTTAAAGCGTGGGAGGGTTCGTCGTACTACATGAGTTGTCACAAATTTTAACCTATAAAAGAAAGTGAGTTTCTGAAAGTTTCTTAGGTTACCCTCGATCATTACTTCCCAGCAAGAGCGTACCCAGCTATGAACCTGAGAGGGAGGAGGGGAGACAGGGGTGATAGTGGAGAATTTCATAATACTTTCGTGGAAACTGTAAGCGAAGCACAAAGTCTTCCAACATAAAACTTGAGACTATCGTAAAACTGAATTAATTAGTTACCAGACACACTTTACAATAGATCTCTACTACTTACAATTACTTAACTGAGAGAGTAAGTGAGATTTTCACATAGAAATTTATATTGTAACAGTCTCAGTTGCAAACTGTCACACATGTTTACTAGTTTAGCTTTCTTAATGATCTTTTTCAGTTCTGATTAATCGCAAAAAATTGGACTTTTCCAAATCGTGTTAGTCGTATCTAAAGATGTCCATAGGAATTATTTGCGGCATTTTACAAATGATAAGTTAACAACACATACATTGTTAAAAAAATATACCGTTGACTCATCTCCCACGATAGTGTTATCTTTCATCTGATTTTTAGACATCGTTTTGCTACGTGGCATATAACGTTCATACGCTTGCGAATATTTCCTGTATTCACATTTTGCCGGCAGCGGTGGCCAAGCGGTTCTAGGCGCTTCAGTCCGGAACCTCGCGATTGCTACAGTCGCAGGTTCGAATCCTGCCTCGGGCATGGATGTGTGTGATGTCTTCAGGTTAGTTAGGTTTAAGTAGTTCTAAGTTCTAGGGGACTGATGACCTCCGATCTTAAGTCCCATAGTGTTCAGTGCCATTTGAACCATATTCACATTTTAATGGTTTAGACACTGACTAGTAATACGAGAAAAAAAATTGACTGTACAACGCTACTGGAAGCTTTTAGAACACAGAGTCCTATGATATTTTCAATTGGAAGGAGAATAGCAGAGAACGGTGAAACAGTTCTGAAGTGTCACGCCAAATGGCTCTGGGCACGCATGCTTCTCATTAATAGCCATTACGTGTACCGACTTTCTTCAGATTATCGCCGGACTGATACGTCTGTGTAGTGGGCAGAATACGAGTTCATTTAAAACCATATTTTTTTTACTATTTGCTCATTTAGACCATTTAAACCAATGTCCTGAATGATGTGAAGTGTGTTCAGCTACAAAGAACCATTTGCATTATTATTTACAGTACTATACATGCTAAACACCGAACATAGTAGATACTATTATTAATACAGCAGAATCAACCAAAACAACCACAGACTCAATGTTTGCCCCCGGCGCTGTTGTCGTAGAGGGAACATTTATTTCCACTTGGCCACGAATGGAATCAACTTACTGGATTAGCTGAAATTCATCAAATTCGATGCAATAAAATGAGGCGTTAAAGAAACAAACTGCATGGTTGACATTTAGTTACACTTGAGATTTGTTCATCGTCAATTCCATAACCGCTTGTTTCAAATACATTTAATCCTCCTGTGAGATCACCATTTCCAGAAAATTGTCAGTGGTCACAGTGACAATAAACGTGATATTCTGAACGATAGGCCTTAGCTGATTTTTGATGATTGTTTAGGTAGACTACCTTTAATTGAACTAGTTGTATGAAGCCTGTGGGTTGTAAAAATAGTTAACGAAAAAATTTTTTTTCAAGTTTATGCGTCTCATTTTATTCGGAATTGTTATGATGATGTAACTTAACAATGTATCTTCTCTCGTTGAATTACAATTATGTTTATTTCACCAAAAACTAACCGGGAACAGCATCCGACTGATCGCTTGTACGCGCTGGAGCCTACATGTAATATCAGTAAGCGGAGATTATTCGTGGTTGAGCTAATTCTCTAGAATTTCTCCCACGAGTATTTTACAACTAATTCATGGTATTCCTAAGCCACTGACGTCGGCAGATTACCTTAAAGTGTGTTCTTTGTGTGTATATCAAGTTGCTATTGAAGATACACAAATGTGATTGTTTGTACAACGATTAGAATGTCTTCCAGTAAGACCGTTTTAGTACAAGTTTGGAAATGTTTGATAATTCTTCTTTCTAATTTTATCGGTATTTTGCAGCTTAAAACGTGACTGTATTCAAAACATTGGAGGTATGAATTAAACAACGCCTTCAGTCATAACTTTTTCGTGTTTTATTAATTACACGATGCATTTCGGACCCTGTGGCTCCATTTTCATGTCTAATTTGTCTTAATACATGTTTTATTTCTTATATTGAATGACGTGAAATGCACATACTGTCACGAAAAGGTTTAATGTTAAGTTATGAATTTTGTAAGAGAAACGCGAAAAATATGTGCAAAACAGTGGAAAACGAAACTTACCCCATACTCCAAGGAAATTATTTTTAATGTTTTAGTATCGGCAAACATTCTTTTCTCCATCGTTTTAGTACATGTCACGTCATTCAGGATGTACATTTGCACGCACATGTTTATAAACACTTCACAGATGTTTTTGTAAATGGAGTTGTCAATGACGAATTCTTCTTTCTCTGTCTCAACAATACCTTCCTGCATACCCGTTCTCAGCAATTTTCGTCTTTTCTGTGAACTATGCTTTCAAAATTTTGCAGCAACGAAAACTCAAAATACATCATACTAATATTTTAGTGCTTGGAATATTGCCATTGCGTCTTTTTGATCAACTTGTATTGAGATGACTTCTCTTCTTTTGCTTTGTTCTTCCTTTCAGCTGCTATGTAGTAAGCGAAGTGTTTACTATCCATGCTTTCTATTTGTTCTCACTTCACAGTTGCCTAATAAAAATTTCAGCTGTCATTTAATGGACTACAGTTTTTATTTTTAATTTAAATGGTTCCTATATTAAAATAAAGTGTAACAAATGTGCAATCCTTTTTGAAGAAAGATGACAATTGTTGGACTCTGTTGGTGCACACTATTTGGGAAAGCACCATATAACATTGGTAATCTGTTTTGTAATTTGTATATTTGGGGGTACACATAGTATTGCGTTAGTGGACGTAATAATTTATCTTGGACATGTATCTGCCGGTTGTGTTTCAAAATGTTCGTCGACAGCTCTGGGAAACTATAATCGCTAGTAATCCAGTGAAACTGCTAGAGGAAATTAGATCCTACTGCTTGTATCATTGTCATAGATGAAAACGTTTCTTTTGCAAGACGAACGTAAAAAAATGTGAGTTCAGCTGGAGACTAACAAGGACTTCGTGTTGTGGTTGCTCACTTATGTTGCAACCCTCCAACGGCGACTTGCCTCCACAGGTGCTCATTCCAAAACCAGGCGGTTCGCTGCTCGCCTATAAAACTCAGGGACCAATCCACTCCAAGACAAGACAAGGCCGGAGGGCGTGCCCTCCACGCCTCTGACGCCGCTCACGGAGTTATTGTACCTCAGATGCCGCCCAACGTCTCAGCGTTGGTTTCAACTTGCGGCTGCTCCGCTTTCACACACAAGACTCTCACCTGCTGTCGCTCTTACATGGTCGCCGACTTGCAGCGGCGCTGTACGCAGTTGCCTTTATGCTTTGCTCGCTCTCTGTCGTGGTAGGAACACGTCACCAGGTCCTACGACGAACGCCGATCGGGTGCTAAATTACGGGACGTAGGTTTTAACAATGTTGAATCACACTCTAGACTCGAAGGACGTGAAACAGAGGTAGCGATTGAGAAGGGGGTGAGGGAGTGTCTTAGCATATCCCCCATGTTACCCTATCTGTACATGAAGTAAGCGGTAGAGAAAACCAAGAATAAATCTGGAAAACAATTAAGTTCAAGGATAAAAATACTGTAAGATTTACTGGTGTCGTTGTAATACTGTCAGAGGCAGCAAAGAATCTTCAGAAGAGATTATAAGATGAACATCAACAAAAGGATAATGATGATTACGGAGTATTACGACACTAAGATAGTTAGAATAGGAACTCTAAAAGTAGAGGAAAATTTTTCTGTTAGGCTGATGGAAAGGACTACAAACAGGCTGGTAGCAGCACAACATGCGTTTCTGAAAAAGGGGTATTTTCTGAAATATTTGTGGAGTGTAGCCTTATATGAAGTGAAACGTGGACAATAGACTTCAGACAGGAATAGAAAAGAAGCGTTGACACTGTGGTGCCACAGAAGAATAATTTTGAGGATTGCTTCGGTAGATCATCTAAAGAAGCAGGCTCTGAATCGAATTATGGAGAAAAGAACTTTAGGGTTAGTTTGACCGGAGACATCTTGGTGTGTGAATGAATAGTTAATTTGCCAATGGAGGGAAGTGTGAAAAGTAAAAGTTGTTAGATGTTGCCATCGACTGCTTCCATATGATGACTGCAGGGTGGGACGTTTATGATGTCCGAACAACAAAAGCCGATGGAATGGCATGAGATCCTCTGACTCAATCCGCAGCAGAAGCCGTCGAAACGTCGGCACAGAAAGAGCTATCATTGTTACATGGGTACAACCTGGACCTGGCTCAACGGCCAATATCCGACGAGTTTATAAGGGACGAGCTCAAATTTTGTAAAATAAGGGCAGACGAACAAAATGGATAGGAATCCTTCTATCATCTGCCTTCATCGTAAAGAACGAAAAACTTACAGTGAATATGAAACTGCAGTTTGACTCCAGTTTCTTCCGAATCACAATGTATGGGGCCCAAATAGCCTAAAAATATTACAAAACTGGATTTACATATGTATGTGTATATAGAGGGTCACTTTTTCCACTGTGTAGAAACTCCAGGGATTGACCGACGAGACGATACGGAACAAAAAAGGTCTAATGAACTCGTGTCTTGAAATGCATGATTTCCATACTAGAAACAACTCATTTAGTCATACCTTGTTGTAGAGACTGCGTTCCAATACCCTCTGTATCATGCAGCGACAGTTAAAATGTGCATGATTTGTTTCTAGAGGGTGATATTGTTCCTCATACGTCATGCCCTAGCGCTCTCTCCTGCCACAGTAATTTGCAAAGATATGTCCGATTCATTTCTCTTATGACTCACCATGTGGATGTGATACAACGCTGTACACAATGGTTCAGTATTCGAATCGAGAAATCGAGAGCTTGCTGGCACGGTGTTTACTTACGGAAGGGCAAAGCCGGCCGGAGTGGCCGGCGGGTCTAGGCGCTACAGTCTGGAGCCGAGCGACCGCTACGGTTGCAGGTTCGCATCCTCCCTCGGGCATGGATGTGTGTGACGTCCTTAAGTTAGTTAGGTTTAATTAGTTCTAAGTTCTAGGCGACTGATGATCTCAGAAGTTAAGTCGCATAGTGCTCAGAGCCATTTTTGAAGGACAAATGGCAACGGGCGGCGGGCAGCAAGGTTTGTATCAGGAGATCTATCCCCGCCGACAACAACCATAGCATTCAATGATTGCAACAGTGTTTCACCGTATGTCTGACGCATGGTCGTTTCAGAAAGTAGGAAATGATGAAGCATCCACCCGAAATGTTCGGACACCAGACTTGCAGGAAAATGTGATTAACAATGTGGAAGGCGACCGCCGTGTGAGTACCAGGCAAGTTGCCCGCCAGTACAGGGTAATCTAGATGACCGCGTGGAACATTCTCCATGACAATGTCACCACCCTTATCACTTACAACGTATTCAGGCTTATTAGCGACAGATTTTCCACATCGAAAACAGGTCTGTCACTGGTTTCTTCACCAGGCAATCAAACCTCCGGGATTTTTGCCATCCATCTATTGACAGATGAGGCCACCTTTACACGGAGTGATATCGTCATCTTTCATTTCAGTCATCTGTGGGATAGAAAGCAGAACTCCGATGGTATGGTGACAGCGAATCATCAGCATTGGTGCAGCCGAAATGCGTGGGCCGAGATAACTGGCGAACGTATTTTGGGACCAGTCTTCCTACCAAGTCGCCTAACAGGCCGGAACTATCGGCGTTTCTTGCGGCTGATTTCGTCTCCCCTGCTTGAAGGAGTAGCATTGATGAGTCGAAGGGCTATGCGGCTGCTACATGATGGAGCTCCAGCCCACTTCGCCATGAACGTCCGGACGCATGTCAATCGTGTCTTCCCTGGACGATGGATCAGACGAGGGGGTCCAGTTGCATGGCCGGTTCTAGGCGCTACAGTCTGGAACCGCGCGACCGCTACGGTCGCAGGCTCGAATCCTGCCTGCGGCATGAATGTGTGTGATGTCCTTAGGTTAGTTAGGTTTCAGTAGTTCTGAGTTCTAGGGGACTGATGACCTCAGATGTTAAGTCCCATAGTGCTCAGAGCCATTTTTGAACCAGTTGCATGGCTGCTCGTTTACTAGATCCCAGCCCCTGCGATTTCTGGGTATGGGGATGGCATGGGTATGGGGATGAAAATGTAGTGCAGTCCACTACTTGAGAATGAGAGAATGAGAGAACTTGGTGACTTTCGAGAAACTGTGCACATAAGTTCAGGACTTTATGAAACGGTCTCGCTGACAATCCTTACAACACATGAAAGGAAAAAAGTTTGTCGCTTGCTACATTTTCACTTTTCAAGCAGAAAAACTGCCGTTTGAAGCATGAAGTTAATTTAGTACTTATTTACTACTAAATGAATGCGCGATACACGCTGCTGATAGAACTCACGTACACCACTGGATATAGCAGCAGAATTATATCACTGTACGAAACACAGTTCAGGATATATGGTGTCATAAACAATGAGACGCGTGAAAAATGACGCATCTTGTATCATGGTTTAATTTATTACTTCTTTGTTACTAACTCTATTTGTAACAAACTTCGCAGACAATATTCAAATATGTCGCTGGACATTCTAACAAAATAACGTTACTTTACGACTCGGCGTTCAGCAGATATGACATCAAATACTGTGATACGTGAAGTTTTCATTTATTTCTTCCTTATTATTAACTCTATTCGCAACACATTCCGCAGACGGTATCCACATACGAGACTGAAAGTATGTTGAAAAATATAATATTGTATGCCCACTGCTGAGGAGATACGAAGTCGTCAATGAGATACGTGAAAAACCGCAGCTCTATGTAAGATGTTTCAATTTATCACTTCTTTACATCTCACTCGATTCACAACACGTTTCGCAAACAGTAGAGACGCATTCCACAGGATTGACATTCAAAGTTATATCATTGTACGACACATAGTTCAGATGATACGACATTGTAAATACTAAGATACGTGATAGTGAAACTATAGGCCGAAAATTGCTAGAGATACGGATAAAATGTGTGTTCCAATACGTGTGAAATTTTTTAATACGTGGTAAATATATTTGACATGTGCGTGCAAGGGCAAAACCAGAATTAAAAAGCTCATCTAAAACCCTTGGAACAATGTAAACCAAATTTGGTACATATATTAGTTACGATCCGGAAAGAAATACTGTGGGGGTAAGAACCACCAGCCGTGATAACGCAGAAACATGGGATGAAAATAGGAAATGGACTGACACAGGGAAGGTGGATATGGACACATATACGAAGGTGGAGAAGATGGACAGAGAGGGTGGGAGGGGGAAATAGGGAGAGAGAGGAGAGGAGATGGACAGAGAAAGGAAAGAGGAGAGAAGAACAGCGAGAGGGAGAGAAGGAGATGAACAGTGAGAGAGAGGAGGAGAAGATAGACAAGACAGGAACAGTGGTCAGGAGGATTTGTAGAGTGTGTGGAGCAGGAGATGGAAAGAGAGAGGGAGAGAAGGAGATGGCTGCAGAAAGGGGGCAGAGAAGATGGAGTTAGAGGATGGAGGAGTATAAGATGGACGGAGGGAGAGGAGAAGGAGATGGAATAATAGATGACTAGAATGAATACGTGCCCGGGCAACGGCAGATACACAGCTAGTTTGAAATAAAAATAACATGACGTATTTCTTTTGAGGAAATTAGATAAATGTGATTTGGTAGGAGCCATGTACTGAACAACCATGTGTTCGCAGCTAACTGAAAAGAAGGCTGAGACAAGATGTTCACGAAGTCGAATTACAGAAGTGTCTCATATTAGGACTTCGATATGTTACTGTGTTGTTAGAGCGCAAACTGGTGCGAGACAGCAGCATTTCGTACTCTCCGCCTATTTTTCGGGGGCTAATATTGTAGCGGACAAGTTGACCCCCAGGTAGTACCGACACCTGGAAAGCTGTGCTGGGCGGCACCGACTAAGCCGCACGATAAATTTGCAGCAAATCCTGGCCGGCCGAGACGGCTTCATCCCGTACGGCCACGAATTTACAGCCTGGACTGTAACTGGGCGCCAGGATCAACTCTGAAAGAAGCGGAAGAGAGTGTAAGGGCTGTAGAGAAAGGCAGAAACAACAAACGATACAGATGGAAGAAAATTTATGCTAAAGGAAAGACTCGGTTAACACACCAGGAAGGAAGTAATCAGAGATTGACTGATCTTCAACTTTGACTACAAATGAAGAGCATAAAAAAGTCGATAGCAAATATCTGTTACGCGTCGCACATTAAGCTGATTCAGTAGACACCTACTTGCAGTTGTGCGATCAACGTGTCTACTGAAACTTCATGGCAGATTAAAACTGTGAACTGGACCGAGATTCGAACTCGGGACCTTTGCCTTTCGCGGGCAAGTGTTCTTCCAACTGAGCTACCCAAGCACGACTCACGCCCCGTCCTCACAGCTTTAATTCCGCCAGTACATCGTCTCCTACCTTCCAAACTTCACAGAAACTCTCCTGCGAACCTGCCAGGAAGTTTCATATCAGCGCACACTCCGCTGTAGAGTGAAAATTTCATTTTAGAAACGTGTCTACTGTTTGATAGAACTTGGTTTATTTCATGATACTGTCAAGAAACTTTCCTGCAGAATGTGAATGAGGCCACGTACACTTATGGCGAAAATAGTATTTCGAGAAGAATTGCTGGTAACAGTTTTGTGGTAGCGAGAGTTCCGTCCTGCATTATCCTGTTAGGCAGGGCAGAGGTTTTCCACTGCGGAAATGTAAAATTAAGATTTGCTATCTTACACAGTGTGTATTTAAACATAAAGACAGCTTTTGTTTTTCGCATTGAATTTTATTGATTTGTTTGCATTAATGTTATCCTCTGCAAAGTAGTCCCCTATAGAGGTAATACAATTATGCGAGCGCCTTTTTCAATACTGGAAACACTTTTGGAACTCGATCATTGAGATAGCTTTTAACTCTCTCAATGACATGTTTTTAATCTCATCTATGCATTTAAAACAAAGGCACTTCAAGATTTTCTTTATTTCCTGGAACAGAAAAGTCACATGGTTCCATTTATAGTGAATATGTAGGCTAGGACATCATAAAGTATTGTTTTGACCAAAAACTGATGAATAACAAATGAAGTCTGAGCAGGTGCAAAACCAAAAATTGTTTCGCCACAAATTTGGGCGATTTTTACAGATTTCATCAGGCAAACGGCGTCGAGCTTGCAAGTAGTTCTCCTTATGATCATTTAAGTTGCCGCAAGTACTTTTGGTGCACTCTGTAGTTAGAACTGAAAAAATAAAGTAACCGAATGATTCGAAAAAATCAGTAAACTAGTTGCTAGTATAAAGGCTTATAAACAACCCTTGACCATGGTTTCAACAATTGTAAAAATTGTCTTCTTCAGAAGTAAATGGACCTACTGAGGACTTTTTTCCACATCATAGTTAGAAAGAATTAACATGGTTAAAGGATGTACAAAACGACTAGATTAAAATATAATAAACAAAGTTACTTACGTGTAAAATCACATATTGGCGACGACAAATTTCCGAACAAAGAAGCGCATATCAAGTAACATGGTATGTGTGGCCATCAGTAAAACGAATTAAAATCCGTTAAAAAACACTCCCGTTGGAGCTGGGCTAAGCGTAAAAGTCTTCTCATTAAAATGTACGTGGAATTAAACAGCAGTGAAACGGTTCGTATGTGGCTGGTGCCATGTGAGGACTGACCGAATTGTCACAGTGCACGAAATAGGAAACATCGGTTAGGAGGCGGACCTGCACGAAAACAAATGCAAGTAGAAAACGGATAAAGTGTCAGTCGCCACGCTACATCGAAAAGGGACTGAGAAAATTTTTACCTAGAAGGATGGGGGAAGATGGGAGGTAGGGAGCAGGGTGGGAAACTTTGAATTATGACTGTAAAAGGAAGGATAAATAGAAAGAGATAAAATCCTTTATGATAAAAATAGATATTTCATGAGAATTAATTATACGTGGAGGCCGTTAACGAACTGTATCTACATTAAGCGGTCTGAATTACCGGCTTAAAACTTTCAAGAAACTATCGACTCGTAAGTTGCAGCTGATCATTTAACACGTTTCCATCCTACTGAGTGTGTCTTCCACGATACAGAGAAATACACCAGTGTCAACAATGATATCCTCTGTGATTATAATTTTCCTCGCCTGCGTTAAGAGCGTCGCATCTGAAATTCACATTAAGCGTCTGGCTACCTTAGTTCTTGACCTGAAAGTTGTGGCACATTTGCTTCACTGAACAAGAAATCGGTTTAGAAATAATTTCGACGGCATGTCGAGTGGCGATAAGCTCTGAGCTACAACACATCTGACTTGTTGACATGGGATGCAACAGAACCCAGACTAGGGATGGTACTGTTCCTGTACCTGGAAACAGACCTTTTGTACAATTCAGTTCTCCTGACGAAGGCAAATCCTCGGACACGGTTCCAGGAGATAAGCTTCACGGGTAATAAATGATCCGGAAAAGCTATCTTAAAACCATACAAGCTGTTTTATTAAAATTTTGTACTTTATTATTTTCAATTATTTGCCATCTAAAATCGTCAGGATGACGAATATTATTAATATAACACGAGAGGATGTTTCGTTCCCATCAAAATCACAGGCTTAATAGTCCGCCGTATGCAACGCGATGGTTTTACCATTTAGTGCCGTATGCTGAATATTGGGCGACATCGTTTTGGTGGTTTATAAGATTCTGAGATTTCTTTCTTGTTTCAGTGACATGTTTCGGTACATCCCTTTCGATATTTCCTGTTATTATTTGATATACGTATCCCATTTTCTTTATTCGATTTTTATATTTCCTCCTCTGAAACCTTCTAATAGTTCAGTAGACATCTGATATTGTAGATTGTGCGAAGTCAGCGACAACGAGGAAGAAAGGCATATTAATGTAATTAATGCAATTACAATTAATGTAATTATGCAATTAATCGACGACGAGGTCTTTACAAACGGTGCAGCAGGCTAGGATAGGAAAAGTATTGGGGAAGGACATTGGAATTTCCGTTAAAGAGGTTTAGTGAAACCACGGACAAAGTAAATCAAGATGGTTGAACAAGTATTTGAACCGCCGTCCTTCCGAATACGAGTGAAGTGGTTTACCATTTCGGTCAGCAAAAGCAACTGCAGCGTTTGTGACTCAGATCTGGCGTTATAATTTGCTGGTCGATCAAGATGGACAGTGGTCAAGACTCCCATTTCGGAGAAGGGCTGTTCACTTCCCTCGCGACCCATACAGATTTAGGTTTTCAGTGGTTTTGGTAAATCAAATAAGGTGAGTACCACGATAATTTATTTTATAATGAACGGTGCCGATTTCCTTATCGATTCTTCACAAATTAGAAAAATGGTTCAAATGGCTCTGAGCACTATGGGACTTAACATCTGAGGTCATCAGTCCCCTAGAACTTAGAACTACTTAAACCTAACTAACCTAAGGACATCACACACATCCATGCCCGAGGCAGGATTCGAACCTGCGACCGTAGCAGTCGCGCGGTTCCGGACTGGAGCGCCTAGAACCGCTCGTCCACCGCGGCCGGCCACAAATTAGACTCTTGCTTCGTCTCTGATGACTTGAACGTCGACGCTATTTTAGACTATAACGGCTTTCCTTCCTTTCTGCTCGTGGCTTCGGTAGATGGTGAAACCTCATTCGGTGAGTGTACCTGTGAGGTAGATTACTCTAAGCAGTTTTTTGACGCCAAACGAAGAACTTTTGCGCTGCACGTGCATATAGCCACATATACAGGTAAATGGAAATGTTTATCGAACTGAGACATTGTTTTCCTATTTACGATGATTATCTTCCGACATAGTATCAATAAACGTTGAAATACGACGATGACGGAGTCTCAAAAATTACAAAATTCCGAGAAAAATTTAGTAACCCCTTTAGAGGTTTCCAATTTACTCAAGATTTACTGTTACAAGAGTGCGTGTGGATTACATGGAATGATTACATTTACAGATCAATAGCACAAGCGGTTTTGAGGCGCTACGTATCGACGCACACTGAAACACCCATATTAGTATGTGCTGTAGGCTCCATGCGAGGCAATGCATTCACTGGGATCCAGTCGATCGTGTAGATGGCGAATACCATACTAGGGTACGCCTGCTCGACCGGTTGACGAAGTTCTGTAAGCGATATTGGTTGGTTGGCGGGTAGCATCATATTCCAAATGTACCCGATTGAAGACAAGTTTAGAGAGATCGTGCTGGCCCGAAAGTTGCTCCACGTCTTGCAGGGAATATAAAGTTTCACAAACAGTTCAAATGGTTCAAATGGCTCTGAGCACTATGGGACTCAACATCTTAGGTCATAAGTCCCCTAGAACTTAGAACTACTTAAACCTAACTAACCTAAGAACATCACACACACCCATGCCCGAGGCAGGATTCGAACCTGCGACCGTAGCAGCCCCGCGGTTCCGGACTGCAACGCCAGAACCGCACGGCCACCGCGGCCGGCTTCACAAACAGTGTTTGGGAGAACATATTCTTTCTTTCAGGGGTGCTAGTTCTGCAGGGTTCGCAGGAGAGCTTCTGTAAAGTTAGACCGTCAGTGAGAGAGCACTTCGATTTCCTGCTGCTAATAAGGCGAGTACACCGTTCGATTGTTACACATTTTTACGAGCTTCAAACAGCTACAACTTATTTTCAGTTATCTGGGTAGTTACTATTTTATTATTGTAATTTCTTGCGTGTTTGAGTGCCTACTAGACACAACCGTTTATTTTAATAACAATGTAGTGTACAGTATCGCCGTTGCTATCGACCCTCGTATCGTACAGGCTTTTGTTTGTTTGGTTAGAACAGCTCAGTGTCGGTTAGACCGTCAGTGAGAGAGCACTTCGATTTCCTGCTGCTATTAAGGCGAGTACACCGTTCGCTTGTAGGGTAAACATAGTCATGTGTAGGGACTGTGGTTGTTGTGAGCGGACGCAAGGAGAATTGGCCACTCTTCGGGGGCAGGTGGAGGCTTTGTCTGTTAGGCTCATCGAGCTCGAGGCGCAGGCGTCGGCTCGTAGTGGCGTTGGGGCAACTGTGGTGAGACCTATGCCTACTTCGGTGGCCTTGGAATCGCATGGAGCCCCTGATGTCGCTGCGTCTTCCGGCAGTGAGCATCTTACCGGTCAGCCATCACTCCAGGGTGAATGGCGGACAGTGGTGGGCTCGCGCGTGCCTGGCCGAAAGGCGAAGGTGGGATCTGGCCGCGTGGCAGCTGCCTTACCCCTTTCCAACAGGTACGGGGTGCTTCCTAGTGGTGATGACATCGTTTCCGAGCCACCACAGGATGCCTCGCCTGTTGGGCCAGTGGCCGATTCTCCGGCAAGGTCCCGACAGTCACAGAGGGCGGGCCTATTAGTTATAGGGAGCTCCAACGTTAGGCGGGTCATGGAGCCCCTTAGGAAAATAGCGGGTAGGTCGGGGAAGAATGCCAGTGTGCACTCGGTGTGCTTGCCGGGGGGTCTCGTCCGTAATGTGGAGGAGGCCCTTCCGGCAGCTATTGAACGCACTGGGTGTGACCGGCTGCAGATAGTAGCACATGTCGGAACGAATGACGCCTGCCGCTTGGGTTCTGAGGCCATCCTTGGTTCCTTCCGGCGGCTGGCTGATTTGGTGAAGACAACCAGCATCGCACGCGGAGTGCAAGCTGAGCTTAATATCTGCAGCATAGTGCCCAGAGTCGATCGCGGTCCTCTGGTTTGGAGCCGTGTGGAGGGTCTAAACCAGAGGCTCAGACGACTCTGCGACTATAATGGTTGCAAATTCATCGACCTCCGTTATTGGGTGGAGAACTGTAGGGCCCCCCTAGACAGGTCAGGCGTGCACTACACACCGGAAGCAGCTACTAGGGTAGCAGAGTACGTGTGGCGTGCACACGGGGGTTTTTTAGGTTAGAGGGACCCCCCCTTGGGCGAAACGATAAAATACCTGACGGCTTGCCAGAGAGGACATTATCATCGTTGATAAAGAACGTCCGTCCTCAGAGACCAAAAACAGGAAAAGTCAACGTAATATTGGTAAACTGCAGGAGTATCCAGGGCAAGGTTCCTGAATTAGTATCTCTTATTGAAGGAAATAGTGCGCATATAGTATTAGGAACGGAAAGTTGGTTAAAACCGGAAGTGAACAGTAACGAAATCCTAGACACAGAATGGAATATATACCGCAAGGATAGGATAAACGCCAATGGTGGAGGAGTATTTATAGCAGTAAAGAATTCAATAATATCCAGTGAAGTTATTAGCGAATGCAAATGTGAAATAATCTGGGTTAAGTTAAGTATCAAAGGTGGGTCAGATATGATAGTCGGATGCTTCTATAGACCACCTGCATCAGCAACCGTAGTAGTTGAGCGCCTCAGAGAGAACCTGCAGAACGTCGTGAAGAAGTTTCGTGATCATACTATTGTAATAGGGGGAGACTTCAATCTACCAGGTATAGAATGGGATAGTCACACAATCAGAACTGGAGCCAGGGACAGAGACTCTTGTGACATTATCCTGACTGCCTTGTCCGAGAATTACTTCGAGCAGATAGTTAGAGAACCAACTCGTGAAGCTAACGTTTTAGACCTCATAGCAACAAATAGACCGGAACTTTTCGACTCCGTGAATGTAGAAGAGGGTATCAGTGATCATAAGTCAGTGGTTGCATCAATGACTACAAGTGTAATAAGAAATGCCAAGAAAGGAAGGAAAATATATTTGCTTAACAAGAGTGATAGGGCACAAATCGCAGAATATCTGAGTGACCACCATCAAACGTTCATTTCTGAGGAAGAGGATGTGGAACAAAAATGGAAAAAATTCAGAAACATCGTCCAGTACGCCTTAGATAAGTTCGTACCGACTAAGGTCCAAAGCGAGGGGAAAGATCCACCGTGGTATAACAATCATGTACGAAAGGTACTACGGAAACAAAGAAAGCTTCATCATAGGTTTAAGAGTAGTCGAATCATAGCTGATAAGGAAAAGCTGAACGAAGCGAAAAAGAGCGTAAAGAGAGCAATGAGAGAAGCATTCAACGAATTCGAACATAAAACATTGGCAAACAATCTAAACAAGAACCCTAAAAAGTTTTGGTCATATGTAAAATCGGTAAGCGGATCTAAATCCCCTATTCAGTCACTCGTTGACCACGATGGCACCGAAACAGAGGACGACCGAAGAAAGGCAGAAATACTGAATTCAGTGTTCCGAAACTGTTTCACTGCGGAAAATCGTAACACGGTCCCTGACTTCAGCCGTCGCACGGACGCCAAAATGGAAAATATTGAAATAAACGATATCGGAATTGAAAAACAACTGCTATCACTTAGTAGCGGAAAAGCATCCGGACCAGACGAGATACCCTTAAGATTCTACAGTGATTATGCTAAAGAACTTGCCCCCTTTCTATCAGCAATTTATCGTAGATCGCTGGAAGAACGTAAAGTACCTAGCGACTGGAAGAAAGCGCAGGTCGTTCCCATTTTCAAGAAGGGTCATAAATCAGATGCGAATAATTATAGGCCTATTTCGCTTACGTCAATCTGTTGTAGAATAATGGAACATATTTTGTGTTCTAGTATTATGACGTTCTTAGATAATACAAATCTCCTTCATCATAACCAACATGGATTCCGCAAACAAAGATCATGTGAAACTCAGCTCGCCCTATTTGCCCAAGAAATTCACAGTGCCGTAGACACTGGCGAGCAGATTGATGCCGTATTCCTGGACTTCAGGAAGGCATTTGATACGGTTCCGCACTTACGTTTAGTGAAAAAAATACGAGCTTACGGAATATCGGACCAGGTTTGTGATTGGATTCAGGATTTCCTAGAAGAAAGAACACAACATGTCATTCTTAACGGTTCAAAATCTGCAGATGTAGAGGTAATTTCGGGAGTACCGCAGGGAAGCGTGATAGGACCTTTATTGTTTACAATATACATAAATGACTTAGTTGACAACATCGGTAGCTCCGTGAGGCTATTTGCAGATGACACGGTTGTCTACAAGAAAGTAGCAACATCAGAAGACTCGTACGTACTCCAGGAGGACCTGCAGAGGATTAATGCATGGTGCGACAGCTGGCAGCTTTCCCTAAACGTAGATAAATGTAATATAATGCGCATACATAGGGGCAGAAATCCATTCCAGTACGATTATGCCATAGGTGGTAAATCATTGGAAGCGGTAACGACCGTAAAATACTTAGGAGTTACTATCCGGAGCGATCTGAAGTGGAATGATCACATAAAACAAATAGTGGGAAAAGCAGGCGCCAGGTTGAGATTCATAGGAAGAATTCTAAGAAAATGTGACTCATCGACGAAAGAAGTAGCTTACAAAACGCTTGCTCGTCCGATTCTTGAGTATTGCTCATCAGTATGGGACCCTTACCAGGTTGGATTAATAGAAGAGATAGACATGATCCAGCGAAAAGCAGCGCGATTCGTCATGGGGACATTTAGTCAGCGCGAGAGCGTTACGGAGATGCTGAACAAGCTCCAGTGGCGGACACTTCAAGAAAGGCGTTACGCAATACGGAGAGGTTTATTATCGAAATTACGAGAGAGCACATTCCGGGAAGAGATGGGCAACATATTACTACCGCCCACATATATCTCGCGTAATGATCACAACGAAAAGATCCGAGAAATTAGAGCAAATACGGAGACTTACAAGCAGTCGTTCTTTCCACGCACAATTCGTGAATGGAACAGGGAAGGGGGATCAGATAGTGGTACAATAAGTACCCTCCGCCACACACCGTAAGGTGGCTCGCGGAGTATAGATGTAGATGTAGAAAGGTAGGAGACGAAGTACTGGCAGAAGTAAAGCTATGAGAACGAGACGTGAGTCGTGCTTGGGTAGCTCAGTTGGTAGAGCACTTGCCCGCGAAAGGCAAAGGTCCCGAGTTCTAGTCTCGGTCCGGCACACAGTTTTAATTTGCTAGGAAGTTTCAACATTATTCTGTTAGAACAACACGCCACCTTCGTGTTCCAAGAACGAGAAAGAACGGGTCGGATAACGTTCTACGCGTACACCTCGCTGGCTGTCGAACCCTCCTGACACATCAAAAGTGAATGAGAGTTGTAGCAAATCACACACCAGACCATAAGGCTGGGGGTGGGGCCAGAGTGCCTTGGACGAATTCACTCTACGAGACGGCGATCACCAGGCCTCCGTCGTACACACAAACGACACAAACGACCTCACTTGCTTGAAGACAGAATCTGCTTTCATCACTGGATACCGCAGCGGCACTGTGTCATTCAAGTGATCCTCTGACGGTACTAATCGAGCCGTGCTCGTCGATGCTGTGGCGTGAGCGGTAGACGGGCTAGAAATGTGCGTGCACGTAGTCTCCTCACTGCTAATAACTGGTTCGCAACCGTTCCTGCTGCCACTTCTGGATTTTTATCCTTGCAGTGGTAGCTGTAAGATCTGCCACTCCTGCCCTTATATAAGGAGGAGCCTGGCGGGCTTCTTTCCTTGTACTTCCAGAACTTTGTCTACTTGTGAGACAAGGTTCACGTGAGCACTGATACCAACATCGTTGCACAACTGACGCAGCACGTCCAACTTGTGTTGCAATACTCCGAAAGACCATCCTGCCACTCGGAAAGCCACAAACTTGTCTTCTTTCAAACTTGCACAGTTGGCTGCAGCAAGCACAAGTCGAGTCTCCGTGGCATGGCTACCTGCATGATTCACATGTTTGGACCACATGAACATTGCCTGTTAAACGGATGGCGCTCTAGTAGCTACAGTCCCACTACCCTATTTGTTGGTGGACGACGTTTATTCCATTATCAGTGAGCCGTGGTAAAATTTGCTATTATGTAGAGCGCACCGCAGCGAGTAGTGTAAAGCAGTCGCCTTCCGGTTTTGGCGGTGGCGCCACTATGGCAATCGCAGCTTTGGTGTCTCCCTCAGGTGGGAAAGGGGAAAAGTTGGCTTTTCACGTGCATTTATGGGGCGCTATGAGGTCGGCAGTCGGGGAGTCTGTCAGTCTCGGCGAGTCTGGTCAGTTGGTCAGCCGTGTCAGTGTGGGTCAGTCAGTGCCTGTCTGTCGTCGGAGTGCTAGTATGTCTGTCGTTTAGATCAGACTTTAAAGCCGGCAAATGAGAGTCTTGCCACTCCGCCAGAACTCAACTAGTGGTCGCCCAGTCGGGGCTGAGTTCCTGCATCTGAGTCTGCGCGTTAGGCCGCCAGTCTGCTCGACTTGCTCGGGCAACCATCATTGGCGGTTGGATCGATCGGTTGGTCGGTCGCGCACTGAGACACAAGATGACTTGTCCGCCTTGAGCGTCGGCGCATGTGAGGTCCCCACGTGAGTCCAGTGGGCCGCGGCATATAGCGAGGGGTAGTGGTTTCGCGGCCGACACGAGAGCAACAGGAGTCAACCCAAGACATTGGTCTGGCCGCTGCGAGCTGCGACGCTGTGAGACGGGAGATCGGCGCACTTTCCTGCGTCAGTTGAAGCGGCTGGCAGCGGACGGTTCGGGAGAGCGTTTTGGGGGTGCTGCGCCAGGTCTTCGCCAGACATAATAGTTTATTAGAAGTTAAGTCATTCGTGATATGTTGTTTCACTTACTTGTTAAATTCTACTTGTTTTCTTGGTGAGTCTCTCGTCCCCAGCTTGCTCGTCTGTCTCCCGTCCGCATTTGTTAGGCAGTTACTGTCTGTCTGTCTGTCTGTCGGCTGCCGTACGTTATTAGCTGCCTCTGTGATGTTCGTCGGATTCGGTGTTAAGGAATTTGTTGCTTAAGGTGTAAAGGCCGAATTCCTGAAATACGTTTTTATCTTGCGTATCATCTTGAGAGGCGGTATATGTGTAACGTACAGCATGTCTGTACATTTTATGTAAGATTGCATTTCATGGGTTTTTATTTAAATGGTCATTTTAGTATATAAATTTGCCACCCTTCCACCGTAAGAGTTTTCTTTTTAAAAACAAGTTGCACTTCCGGTGGCAAGTAATATTTTTTAATGTGAGTGTTTTGTACCATTTCCATCCCTCCTACGGGGTGCATAGTTTATGTGTTTGTGTGAGTTGTTAAAATCTGTAGTTTAAAGTAATCTGGTGTGTTGCAGATTTGCACTAGTGTAGTCTTTCAGAGGTTGCTGTGAGCGATCGTGACTACGGGTGTGTTAAAAGGGAGCGGCAAGGTTCTCATCCTGAAGGCCCATACTGTAAAAAAAAAAAAAAAAATAAAAAAAAAAATTCGGCCTCTGAATAAATTGTAACTTGATATTTAGGGCGTGCTTTCTGATTATAAGTTTTGAATCTGTTTTTTTTTTAAAGAATGGGATTTTTGGAATAAATATTTCCATTTGTCGAAAGAAATTTGTTTTCATCAGTTACTCACTGGCAACTACTTCCACGCTCACATAGTGTGATTAAATGTGTTAATGTTCTTGATGAATCGATAGTAAATAAAGTAAATTCTTTAAGAAAAGATTTTGAAAGTAAATCCACGGTTCAGTCAGTACATCTGCTATCCCTCAGGTGGCGAATCAGGTCGTCGGGTAATCAAATCGACGACGTCTTTCTAGGCGTACTAATTTTTTTCCGCTAGCGTAAATGTATCGGACTGGAGCACAGCTACTGCGCTGCCAACGGCGTATCGCGGGCCAGCCTATTGCCTCAGAGACAACTCAGATATCAGGACAGCACCAGGCAGGGGAGTGTGTGTTGGGCGCCGAGGCAGACAGTGCCCAGCCGTTCATAGGCAGCGGGACGAGTGAACTAAGCCGAGGCAGGCGGCAACCGCCTGAAACTGCCGAACCCGTCAGTCACCAGTTAGGCCGGTATATTTACTGTATATTTCTTCCGTGATCATGCAGCAGGCTTTCTTAAGCAAAGCAGTCATCTGGCCGCGGATAGTTAGCTCATTGCTGTAGCGGTTTTGATGAGCAAGTGGGCCTATTAACGGTATAATGTGCTTTGAATTTACCGCAGCTGCTGCTCTGTTTGCAATTGGCGTACTACCTCTTTCCTTACTGCGTTGTCCTATATCCCCGCCTTCGTAGGCAATGACCCACGCGTGAAGTTTGAGATATCATCTTGAATGTAGGGTGAAACAGAGACAGATGGATACAATTTTTCCGATGCCAATATCAAACGCAATACACAAGAAACACTGGGAAATCTACATAGATTGCTTAATATTTCCATAGGAAACCAAATAAAATTTCGTTCACGAAGTTAGAGCAAACTTCAAACTAACTAAGATTTTTTAAAAATTATGTAACGCTTGGCAACATCACCTGTGTATCAGGATTAGAAGGCCAAAAACACAAGCGATAAACGTCCAGCTGGCGAAACACTTTAAAAAAAGAGGAGTAAATCGTATTAAAGGAATATCCAACAATCTTAACATGTTTTTCTTGAAGTATTAACGTTTGTAGAGAAAATAACAGGAAATCACACATCTCATTTCTCTTTGCCTAAACCCAAACAGGAACCTGGACCATTAGCAGTTTTTGAATTACAGCTGGTTATTATTTTTCGCCCTAGGGGTCTCCTTGCAGTATTTTACTCTACAGAACCACTTACGACTAAATGAATACCATTTTTACTTTGTTAATTGGAGTTTGAAGTCTTTTTCTCTTCATATGCCTTCAGTAGAACCAGTCTTAGATACGTACTTAATTGGCATTTGCATACAAAAATGAATTCCCATCAAAGCCAAAACATTAAAAAAGTTGTACGGGATGGCTAACTATCCCAAAGATGGTATGCCCATCCCTACCCATCAGCAGAGAGAGATGGCCATAGCGCGTCATCATACATGCTGGACGGAATGCAAAGAGGAATTAGACTTTTACAGCCCTGAAATGTAAGTTTACGTAACTACTCACTGTCTACGGAAATATCGAAACGTACTGACATGCTGTCCAGTATTAAAAAAATGTTCGAATGTGTGTGGAATCTTATGGGACTTAACTACTAAGTCATCAGTCCCTAAGCTTACACAATACTTAACCTAAATTATCCTAAGGACAAACACACACACACACCCATGCCCGAGGGTACACCCATGCGGTGTACAGCATTAAGGCCTACTAAAAGTGAACACCATGAAAAATAAATACTATTTTAAAAAAGAGAGTAAAGGAAAGCATCAACATTTCACTTGTGACAGACACTCACTATCAACTGACCGCCAGACCTGTAAAGTGGGTAGCTGGGGAACCATAGCCCTTGGGCGTGTTCCCCATATAGGTATCTATCCCTTCTTTACTCTAAAGTGAGGCTAATTAATCACTGTTTTTCCTTCAATACCATTATACACATAGGGTTATTTAGCGGCCGTTCGTACAATAATCTTGAGAATCTTATTTTTGGAACTTGTAACCCTAGACTTAATTGGCATTTTTTCCTTATTTGGTTAAAGTAAGTGTAGAAAACATTTCATGTTAAACTATCAAACTGTTCATTCAAAAAGTTTTGTCATAATTTTACTAATGTTGTGGATTCACAGATATTTTTCTTGTTTACCATACTAATATTCGGTCGCTCAGCACATGCCACTCCGTGCCATCCAATTCCTAAAGAATTTATTTTCCTTATTAACAACGATTTCTGTGAACACTGGAGCAGGATTACACCGTAGCCAGACTTCGATATTTTTGAGATTAAGAAACTAGTCTTATTAACGGGGCCCCAGTTTTGTATGTTTACCCCATCCAACCACTACCTTGTTCCTTGTACGTTATATTCTTCTCTTTCAGAATGTAGCAGAAAAATTAGAAAAAAAATCAGAGTAATAACCCGTCAGTGGACCCTTCTTGCAACGTCGCCTAGAAGAAATCGTGGAGATGAACTGATTCAAAAATGAAACATGGAATTACTCGGTGAGTGACACGCGATCGAATAGCGTTTTTCGGCACTGAGTTTCAGCTCAACGGGTCTGATATCTGCACTTACAGCATCTATGTCTGATAAATTCGTTTATGTTCTCTTTTGTATTACCTAATGATGGTGAATTATCGGGCTGTGTGAATGTAGTTATTACTGGCAGTAAGAAATTTTTGGCCAAGATGATTAACGCACAAGTTGTAATACTCCTTACTCTTTATGTTTAATGTGGCCACGTTTGCATTTAACCTTAGAACACTAAAGTCTGGAAATTGTTGTATTGTTACTAAACCATCGTAAACTTTGCTACTTCATATTGTATCCAAAGGATGTAATTCATAATTAATGCATTAGTTAATTACAATTATAAGGTATGTAATGGCACATCACGTACATGATGTCCTGTTATAGACCGTATACTGACAATACCAGATTGGGGGAAGCGCGAATTGTAACAGTTGCAATTGTAAGTTTTATGAGGGTTTAGTAATGTATACGGAATCGTCATTTTACCAAAGGATAAGGTTAAAACAATGTTATAGACAAGTATTAAGGGCGATATTTGAAATAAAATTAATGAGCTCCATTGCAATCAAAGAATAATGTAAACCGAGCTATTGTGTAGGTGAATTAATGGTAAACAACAGTGATTCTACGTTACTGCCACAAAAACGAAAATTTTAAGAAAAATAAAATATCCTTTCAATAATTTGAAATAAGTGTATATATTTATAATTGCAAATTCAAATTTATGATACTGAACGTCCTAATCAGTTCAGTGACACCTCACAGTAATATATACCACTTGCACGTAGCCTATACACACTTCTGTATGAACCACATTGAGCCACATTCGTTCAGTGCTAACAGTATCAAGAACAAAAAACTGCCGATACGTCGACATTTCATCATACACCAGAAAAAAATGACAAACATACATTTATGTAAAGTCAATGCACAACTGCAGTAGCTAAAACTATCACTTTGTAGGAGATTTAGTATTTCATATACGAGACAACCCAATTAATAGCCATTATTATTTCCAATAAATCGTTTAAAGCACGTATCTTTAATCGAATGCCTTAATATGAATGATTCTGAGATCATTAAGGACCATGTGATGGACGTCGTAAAGGTAAGACGGGTGAAGTTAACAACTGATATGCAAAAGTTCAATTTTTAGTATGAAAGGCGTTTAACAAGTAATTCAACTTTTTTTCCGGAAGCAGGTTGGTTTTATTCAGAATTTCAGTATGTCATACTATTACCCACTGTTTTGACTAAATCTTATTTTTCGACGTAGTCTCTGCTCAATACGATGGTCTTACGCTACCCTGCTGGGAAAGCCAATGTGCCTTCATGGTATCACTCTACTGGTCGAAGTCGGAGCCAACATCTTGCTGCGTCAATAACCTCCCCATCATTCACATACTGTTTCCTGCAGAGTGCGTCCTCCATTGGGCCAAATAGATGGAAACCGGAAGGTGCGATATCCGAGCTGCACGCTGGAAGAACGAGACAGTCCAATGAAGTTTTGTGAACTCCTATCTGGTGCACAGACTTTTATGAGGCCTTATGTTGTCATGGAGAAGGAGAAGTTCGTTTGTAATTTTTGTGGCATCAAGCAGAATAACCCCTTTATAATGTGAAAATATCATCGCCATGACTTTACCATCTGATGAGTGCGTACTGGAACATTTGTGAACCGTGCTGCTGCTCGCGTTGGTGCCGTGTGTAGGTTTCTGCCAGACCGTGTCGTTTAGTTGGTATGGTTACGTTGTTTGTCTTCTTCTCGTGTTCACTGGCGCCACTTGGATTCGTGAGCGTTGCCTGTCCGCTAGTGGCAGCAGCTGCGCTTATCGATATGTACTTCTGCTGCCCTATCTTTGGGGCGACCTCCTACTTCTACCGTGTGGTGTGAGTGTGAAGTTCGGTTGGGGAAGCGAGAGCAGCAAGGTCCGCATAGAGCGCCAACAAGCTGGGACCGCTGGTGGCGTATATGGACTGCCGGAACGAAGGGAAGTGGTCACGAGGGTGCACGACCTCGTCGAAACCGGATCCTGCATGTTTAAGTTGAGTGCATTGCTATTCGCGTAGAGAAACCTCCACCACTGTGAAATCTCGCGATTCTCCAGTGACTTGGGTTCATGTTGCTGCTCGTAGTGACGCCAAGGCGAAGAACAGTGAGTGGAGTACCTGGGGAAAGCGTATGTGATTAGCTTTCCTGAGTTTCTAATTAATATTTACTATTATCAGGTTCTTACATTGTTAAGTTCAACCAGCGGTATTTTTCTGTCTTGTGGCCACTATCGCCCCAGTTACCTGCCCTGGGGGTTAGTGTATGTAACGGCAGTGTACATTTCCTAGCTTTGCCGCCGCTGTCCGGTGAGGCATCTAAATTTGACAGCTTCTTGATTGTAGGTTTGGTGGCGTTCTTCTACCTTAGTGGTAGTCATTCCTTCTTGTTCCAGGCGCTCTAAGCGCAGTATTCGGCGGCGGAACCCAGACTGTAGGTTCCGGCTTTGGCGTAAATTTACACCTTGATTTTATTTGGTTGAATGTCAGGTAGCCTCACCAAGGTTATCATTAGTCGCTCGTTGGACTGCCACTAGTCTGAGTATAACCATCTTGTGATTTGAATGCAACTCTTGGCTGCCTTTCTCTTCGCTCGCGAAAGTGTTTTTGTGTGACCTACTCAGAGGTCGATTCCTGGAGCACCGTCTGTCACTGGCCATTATGTTTTATTTTATAATTGTATTATTAAGTTACCATTACTTGTCTCACGTGTTTGGTGATCTGTCGTTTGCTTTTTTTAAAAAAATTCGCCGTTTGACAGTATATTTGTTAAATTTTTTTAAATAATTGCCGTTTTGGCGTTAAAGGCCTTCAGCCGTGATTGTGGTTACATGCCTTAAAATTCTGATTGCGACCACATTGGTTTGTTTTCAAAAATTATTTATTAAAATAAATTAGTGAAATTGCAAAGCAAACCAATAGTAACAGATTCGGGCCCCGTCCACAATCGTAACCAAATCATGCCTTCGTTAATTACCAGGTTCCAATTTTCTTCGGAGGAGAGGTGGTGTGGTGCCACTTAATGCACTGTTGTTTTGTTTCCTGTTTGAAGTGAAGAACACATGTTTCTCGCCTGTGTCGATGTTCGGCAAAAACGCTCACGATCGGTCTTGTATGCGCAAGCAATTTCGTTGCCCTTTATGGTCTTCTGTTAGCCGGCAAGGAACCCAACGGGCATACATCTTTGAGCACCACGATTGGTGAACGAGTGTGTTAGCACTACCAATAGAGACGTCAGGTTGGCAGCAAGGTGTCTGAATGTGATCTGTTGATCACCTCAAATGAGAGTGTGCGTACAGTCCAACATTGCAGGAGCCACGCCTCTGTGAGGCCGGCCGGTGCGCGGCAGATATGACAGGTCTCCGGTACCTTGTTGCAGTGATGACAGACGCCTTGCCCAACGACTCACCATGCTTTTGTTCGCTGATAGGTCTCCGTAGACATTGTGCAAGCGCCTATGAACATTGACGACTCTCTGCTTTTCCTTGAAACCCATCTCCGTTACGCCATTTTGAAGTTTACGTATAGTGCCGCTCGCTATCAACTCATTATGAAACTATAGGGGCTGGTGCGGGATTGTTCGACAATATCCCACAATAGATTCCGCAATTTTTTCATCCGAAATTGGTCGAGAAAAAAAAAGTGTTGCGTTGATTGATTGATTGATTTTTAACAGGGAAGCCAAAACAGCTTAGGTCTGCTGCCCGCACCGAAACTAGGTTTATTGTGCGTTATCGCTCCCTATATATCTATCTAGTAAAGCCAACCAGTGCCCTTAAATAGTGCAAGGAGTCCCTCTACCAGTTTTTTTGTTAGACACAATTTCTTCAGGTCTAGTTCTCCCGAAGATTCTGTATGTTTTACTCTCCAATGTCATGCATTCGAAGATTAGGCTGATGCAATTTGTCCACCCCATCCTACATTTAGGGTCCTCTTCCGTTATACTCATTGTGTAAAGGTGTTTTTTGAAATTCCCATCAGCCCAGTTATGAGTTTGATCTCTTTCCTGTTCAATTCCACGAATTCAGTAAAATGGCTCTGAGCACTATGGGACTTACCAGCTGAGGTCATCAGTCCCCTAGAAATTAGAATTATTTAAACCTAACTAACCTAAGAACATCAGACACATCCATACCCGAGGCAGGATTGGAACCTGCGACCGTAGTGGTCGCGTGGTTCCAGACTGAAGCTCCCAGAACCGCTCGGCCACATCGGCCGGCACGATTACAGGGCTTCTTTTAAAACATGGCTTGGGCATAATTACCTTACCATTTTGTTTATGGACCTTAGTCCAATATCCTACGTGCTGTTTCCTAAGCCAGTTCCGTAGTTATAATTTGAACATAGCCTTGGTGATTGTCAGGACAGGTTCCGACCCAATAAATGGAGTTGTTGCCCCCATCTTAGCCAATCTATCGGCTTGTTCATTGTCAAAGATCCCTGAGTGGCCAGGAACCCTCACTAGATTTACCATATTGCATCCCCATAGCTCCACCAGAGCCCTGTGGCAATCTGCAACAATCTTAGATCTGGTTGCAGGAGCTGCCAATGATTTCGGGGCTCTCTGGCAGTCTGAATAGATGTAGATGCTACGGTCATTTTAGCACCTACGCATATTCTCCTCAGGTGTTGCGTTACTTGCCGAACGCCTCACGTGTATTAACACAGAAAACAACTGGTTCTGTTCATCTGCAGAACTAATTCACAAACAGCACGGTATCATGTGATCATGTCCGCAGGCAGTCGTTACGTCTTTTTGCGCATTTGCCAGTCGCTTATACACATACATACAGTCTGTCACGTCAGTGAGACTTTATAGTGACGACATCCAACTGATGCGCTTCTGTGGAGGTTAAATACTGAGCCATTCCGTCAGTTAAGATTTGGGCGCATTTAGGAGTACCACACACGCCCGCTCAGTTCACGCGCAGCCGTCTCACGTCTTCTCTGCACCTCGCTTGCACGCCACGCTTTGCCAGGTTCCCTTTGAGGTAAGTGACTCATCAGTCGGTCTGGTCTGTCTCCGAGAGATTAAGCATATAAATAAAGTTTTATCTTTTTAACCTAGACAAGGTACCAGCGCCAATAATATTTTCGCAATTAGATTTTCCAAACTAAACAGCTTTCCACCAAACGACTTTATAAAAATGAAAGAACTCGAATGCATAAAATCCAAAAGGATATACATACGTGGTACAAAAGACAGTATATTAATCACGTGTCGTACAATATTATATCAATATTGAAATTGATATAATTTGTGGAAAATGCAAGCAGAACATTTTGCGCGAGTGTTTAAGTCTGGAAGTATTTCGGGAAAACCTCCAGCAAAATCTGTAACGAAATAGAGTAACGCCAAAATGACACTAATGCACGGATTCTTTTAGCAAGACAGAGCAACGGCAGACACACCTTTGAGAACGTTGTCACGAGTACACGATGTATTCGTTCAGTTGGCAACAATCAGCAGAGGCAGTTCAGTCTCATGGCTACCGCGATCACGACATATCGCTTCGTGTGATTTTAGCTGAGGAATATATTGAAGGGGATCGAGTGAGGTGGCGCAGTGGCTAGCACACTGGACTCGCATTCTGGAGGACGACGGTTCAATCCCGCGTCCGGTCATCCTGATTTAGGTTTTCCGTGATTTCCCTAAATCGCTCCAGGCAAATGCTCGGACGATTCCTTTGAAAGGACACGGCCGGCTTCCTTCCCCGTACTTCCCTAATCCGATGAGACCGATGACCTCGTAGTTTGGTCTCCTCCCCCAGGCAATCCAATCCAAAATAAATTGAAGGGCCAGGTGAACTCAAGTAATCCTCACACACTGGAGTAGCTACAGCAGAGCGCTGGAAACACTACCACTGTTATCCCACAGGCAGACTGCAAGACGTGTTTCACAGTTTGAGAAGACGAGAACAGCGCTAGAGCGACGTCAACGGTGGCCATTTCCAGCATCGTCTACAATCTTCTTTAACAAGTTTCGACCAGGCGTCATTCTCACTGTAAAAATTTTCCAGGCCACTTATCATTGCGAGTGTCTGGTGACTGTAAACAGCAGCAGCGCTGTGAAAGAGCATGAGAATGAGAAAAATTTTCTCAGATACTAAGTAGTTCGGGGCGTAATGTACAAAAGATGAGCTATTTTTTATTATTTTTGTGAACAAACAATTATCCTATAAAAACTTTTATATCACAAAATTTGTATTTTGTATCAAGCATTGAATAATCCAAGCCTCGTGATGCCAACTGAGGAGCTACTCGACCGAATAGTAGCGGCTTCGGTCAAAGAAAATCATCACAACGACCGGGAGAGCGGTGTGTTGGCCACACGCCACTCCTATCCGCATCCTCAGCTGAGGATGACACGACGGTTGGATGGTCCCGATAAGCCACTTGTGGCCTGAAGACGGAATGCTACTGCTGTTACTACTACTGAATAATCCAAGTCAATTAGAATTCACAGATAGTATGCATAGGCCATAATAAGCAACCTCTATATTACAGTCATTTGTTTGTAACAGAAATGAAATGAAATGTCGTGTGGCTAGGGCCTCCCGTCGGGTAGACCGTTCGCCTGGTGCAGGTCTTTCGATTTGACGCCACTTCGGCGACCTGCGCGTCGATGGGGATGAAATGATGATGATTAGGACAACGCAACACCCAGTCCCTGAGCGGAGAAAATCTCCGACCCAGCCGGGAATCGAACCCGGGCCCTTAGGATTGACAGTCCGTCACGCTGACCACTCAGCTACTGGGGGCGGACTGTAACAGAAATGACGCATTAAGAAGCGAACTTCCACTTCTGGCTACTTACTCTAGTTTCTGACTCCATGGCATTAGGAGACACTTGTGTATGATATCCCATCTACTAATAATCTTTTTATCCGTAATTACTGGTATCTGCATTCATTTCAGAAACCTTTTGTCAGTAACATATTATTTTATTCTGATGATTTCATGTGTTCCAGGAGATGTATCAGGAAATTGTACACACATTCTTTGAAGGCATAATGACTGGTTCCTTACCGCGCAACGCTGTATCAGCGTTGTAAGACCAACAAGCTGAACCTGCAGATTTATTTTTACGAAGTGCGAATTAATATTCATTACCATCTCTCGCAGGGAACTCTATATAACACATCCACCTTCAATGAGCTTCAGACAGCGATGATGTTCAATAGCAACCAGGGACAGATACATCAAAAGATCATGAAGCGTGATGGTATAAGATTTTAATGACAGTAATTCTGTACAATAGAAAATTTTGTTGTACCTTAATGTGTGTCATATTATTAACTATGCCATCGGATCTGTGGTGTGTCTTTCCCGAGGCAAAGCTTGATTCATGCATTCCGTAGTTTTATCTGCCAGAAACGAAAGATGTATGTAATACAACTGGCGACGCGCGACTGGACAAATTTTGTGAAAATATTGAAGTTTATGTATGTGCATAATACGCAGATGTCATTTCCTATAAGAGGATAAGTATAGATATGAATCCAAGGAAAGGAAAAGCGTTAAAAAGGAGTATCAATTTGTATTTCTTGGGAAATAAAAGAAATGTATGATATCACAAAAGTGTCACAACCATTGCAGCAAAAAATACCAGGTAAAGAGACCGTTGCTTTACCTCCTGCTATTAGCAGTCACGAATCTTGAGGTTACGCAGTGGGTATATCATATCCCATTACAAAATCTTCGATTAGCAATTTTAAGAGTTTTCATTATTGTAACTGTTGTGTCCTCAAAAGTGGTGACGTTAGGATGGACGATATATGCATTCCCCATAGTTAAAAAGTGAACGAGATGTCTTCTTGTCTTGTAATGCCTCGCGCGCTTCTTCTAGAAAGTTCAGGATGAATTTCATACTTGTTAACTCCATTGCTTATACGCACGCAACCCCAAGTGAAGTGAATAACATTAATTTTCAAGATTATAACTGTGTTATGATAAAAATAGGCAAAGCAGATAATATGAACCACATGGAAGAAACTTAGAGATAGGAACATCTCGAAAACGGCAATATGATGGAGTCGCCTGTCGACATTACTGACGCGGCAGCCACTGAGACGGAAGTGCTGGTTCATCCGCCCGCAACCGAAAAGTTCACCATGCATAAGCAATATGCATATGCATACTAGTGATGTTATACCAAAAATCAGATAGTGGTTAACAGCGTAGAATGTTAAGCGAAAAGCTTAGAGTCACAGGTGAAAGAGAATTTTAATATAGTCACAAAAGAATAGTCAAATCGATATAATGCTCGATCAGGGCGCGAAGAAATAATCCGATCACATCAACACGAATTTCACGTGAATACGTTCCGAAATAGCAGCCTTGAAAGAAGCATATAAAGGTCCCCGGATACAATAAAACAATTATCGCATGATGTGGACGCATTAAAAATGGTGCAGGCCACAATGGAAACAGCTGTGCAGCTCACAACTCAACTTCATAATTGATTTGTAGAGCAGGAGGGTAATATCAAAGAGAGTTTTGATGGGCAACGCTAGGAATTTGCGAATTACTTTTCGTTCTGGCTACAGCCACAGGAGATGCACTTTAATGGATCAAAAATGGTTCAAATGGCTCTGAGCACTATGGGACTTAACATCTATGGTCATCAGTCCCCTAGAACTTAGAACTACTTAAACCTAACTAACCTAAGGATATCACACAACACCCAGTCATCACGAGGCAGAGAAAATCCCTGACCCCGCCGGGAATCGAACCCGGGAACCTGGGCGTGGGAAGCGAGAACGCTACCGCACGACCACGAGCTGCGGACTTTAATGAATCACTCAACACTGAATTACTTGCTGCTGCACAACGTGTAAGCCAAGAAGTGGTGCTCGAATATAGCGACTCTAATGATATGGTAAGATTATGAGATTATGACTAAGCTGAAACGCGACATACTGCAGAGGTGTGAGCAAGTAACTTCTTAGGTCGAAGACCTGCAACAGGAAATATCAGCAGTGAAAGATGCTGTCACTGATAAGCATGCACGGGGGGCGGGGGGGGGGGGGGGGAGAGGGGGGGGGGATGTATTCGAAAACGCACATTTCTATGACCGACAGTATATAAGAGAGACAGGACCGGTCAGTCCCAACACGAATAGTTCATTTCGTCATGTAGGACAGACAATAATGCTATACTATTAGAAGACAGCTTTCTAAAACACAAGCAATTTCTGGTGTTTTCTCCAGACAAAAAATCCACACCTGATCGTATTCATAAGTGGGTTTGGGGATGTGTTACCCAAAACGTGGAACGATCAGCAAAAAATCAAATTTTTCAGAGCTTACATAAAAGAGAAAGCCTAAGAAACATTTGAGAAATGTCAAAATTACTAAGAATTTGAGTGAGCTTTCTGGTCAGGGTCTATTCTGGAGCGACTTCAGAAGAAAGTGTACGATCGTGAGCCTTACAACATGGCAGTTTAACCCTCCTAATACCAATGGATCAATATGACCTCATACCCACATTGGTAATAGATATCACCCTTGTTTCAAAACTTATTTTCAAAATATATGATTTTCTCCCTCTGACACAACCATATCCAGTGAAGTTTCGTTGATAAAATTCGATTTACATTATATCGGCAACTGTGCATCGTTGAATCAGATAATAATCCGCTTCAACTGTAAGAAATTTATTGGTTCAATCCTGACAGGTTTCGGGCGACAACAAGGCCGTCTTCAGGTGAACAAGTCCGATGAGGCGTACAGCCGCCGCAATACTATAGATCAGGCTGCGGACTCGTGAATACCGCATGAGAAGGCGAGATGCGTATGTCGTCCCGGTGTTCAATGCGTAGTGGCCACACGACCGTTTTTATACTTACGACACAATAAAATATCTTCGCGGTTTTTACACTGTGAGTACCACTGTGGTCAATATCACTCCAACTTAAATTGTATGTTTGTTTCTCGAATGTAACATTTATGAAAATAGAATGGCGAATATTGTCACGTAGAAGATGAATGATGAACAATATCTTCACTTAACAAAGGTTTATTCAGCACTCGCACACACAAGTGCGCGGAGCGAACTGCCACCGGCCGGAACACATACGGTATATATACAGCTAAAGAACATTCCAGTACAATGATTCTTGACATTTGTGGATACTTCTAGAATGTACCCGAACCGAATATAGAAACTGAAACTGTACAGTCCACGTGAGTTTTGAACTCACTACCCTCCGTGCAACAGTTTAGTATAATAATCGATACACCACGGTGTTACTCAGCTTCTTCTGCGAAATTGCTCCGTCCTTAAGAGAACAGCATCTTGGTGTTACGTCCTCCTAGTCCGGGAACGAGTCATCGGTCCTGCATACTCCGGCTCTCGATGACTAATGCTCGCCCAGGCTGTGATCTTCTTAGAACTTCTTTTGCCGCTACGCTCATCGTCACCTTTCCGCTTGTAGCCTGTCGCTGTAGCTTCGAATTTACCCTGGGATGCAGGATCCTTATAGGGCTTCATTCGAAGGACGTGGACCGTATTTCTGATCATTCGTGATCTTGTGTCGGGGTCGAAATGTTCAACTTCATAAGTAACATCAGACAACTGTCTTACAACCTTATAAGGTCCAAAGTAGCGCCTGAGGGTCTTTTCAGAGAGACCAACCTTCCGAATAGGAGTCAAGATCCAGACGAGATCACCAGGCTGGTAGACAACAGGGCGGTGGCTCGCGTCGTACCTTCGGGAAACGTTTTCTTGAGCCTGAAGCGTGCGGAGTCGAGCTAACTGCCAAGCTTCCTCAGCTCTGGTTAACACCTGGCTGATGTAGTCGTCGTCCACGTCATCAATATGTAACGGAAACACAGTGTCCATCGTCGTAGTCGCCTCACACCCGTGCACCAGGAAAAATGGCGTAAATCCTGTGGTGTCTTGTTTGGCGGTGTTGTAGGAAAACGTCACGAAACGTAGCACCTCATCCTAGTTGCTCTGCTCAACACTCACGAACATTGATAGCATGTCGGCCAAGGTCTTATTATGGCGTTCAGTAAGCCCGTTAGTTTGCGGATGGTAGGCAGTCCTCATGTGATGAGTAATGTTGCACCAACGGTTTATCTCTGTCACAAGATTCGATTGAAAAGCTTTCCCTCGATCCGTAATTAACGACCTTGGGGCACCGTGTTTTAATACAATGTCTTCAAGGATGAATGTGGCTACCTCGAATCCTTCGGCTGTTTTCACGGCTTTTGTAATGGCATAGCGTGTCAGATAATCAGTACTAACAATAATCCATCTATTGCCACTAGCAGACGTAGGAAACCGTCCGAGGAGTTCAATCCCAACACTCTGGAAAGGCGTTTCGGCTGGTGGAATTGGTAAGAGTCGGCCAGGTGGTTTCTGAGGAACTTCCTTTCTCCTCTGACACTCTCGACAGTGCGACACATAGTGACGGACACTACTAAATAAACCTGGCCAGAAAAATCTCTTGTGGATCATATCGTATGACTTAATAAATCCTAAATGTCCGGCCTCTGGTGTGTCATGGAATTTCTGTAGAACATCTAAGCGCATGTGTTTAGGAATCACTGGTAGACACCTCTTTCCAAACAGATCAAAGTTTTTCTTGCAAAGTAATCCATTAACTACCTTAAATTGTCCTTTCACATCCTCTGACTGATTTAAAGCAAGCATAAGTTGAGATATCTTGGTGTCCTTCTGCCCAGCAGAGAGATCATGGAATGTACTGAGACAGTCACTATCTTAATCAAAGTCTAGATGGTTTTGCACAGGGTTTCTTGAGAGACTGTCGACATCTTGGTGTTTTATTTCACTTTTGTACACTGTGGTAATGTCATACTCTTGAAGACGTAGTGCCCACCTGGCGAGTCTTCCTGCTGGATCATTAAAACCTGTCAATAAACAAAGTGAATGATGGTCTGTAACATCTGCGAACGGGCTTCCATAGAGATACTGTCGAAATATGCACATGGACCACATCACAGCAAGACACTCTCTTTCTGTAGTTGAGTAGTTTCTCCCAGCTTTTGTAACTGTCCAAGAAGCATAGGATATAACCTTCTCTTTTCTATCCGAAATTTGCACCAGAACAGCACCGATCCCATACCCACTGGCATTTGTGTGTAGTTCTGTAGGTGCTCTCTCATCATACAGACCAAGTACAGGGTCAGTCGTCAGAGCTTTTCGCAACACAACGAAAGAATGTTGTTTTAGCACCACCCCAGACAAATCTAGCATCAGCTTTTAACAACTCTTGGAGTGGCCTGGCTTTGATATAAAACTCTTTGATAAAACGACGGCAATAAGAATATAATCCGAGGAAGCTTCTCACATCTCTAATACTTTTAGGAATAGGAAATTCCGTTATAGATCTCACCTTTTCTGAGTCTGGCCACACACCTTCGTTTGACACAAGGTGTCCAAGTATTTTGTTTTATTTTGCTCCAAAGAGACACTTTCTTGGATTAAGTTTCAGTACGCCTTGTAGGAGATACTTAAGAACGGCCCTCAGTCTTTTAATGTGTTCATCAAATGTCTCTGAGAACACTATAATGTCACCTAAATAACAAAGACACATCGTCACTTCAGGTGACTTAGAAAATTATCCATTATCCGTTCTAAAGTTGCTGGCGCATTACACAAACCAAACAGCATCACCTTAAACTCATACAGGTCCTCAGGGGTATGAATGCAGTTTTCTCACGATCAGCCTCATCTACTTCGATTTGCCAGCATCCCGAGTACATGTCCATTGTTAAGAAAAACTTAGCCCCCTTCAGACAATCTAGTGTATCGTCAATTCGTGGAAGAGGGTAAACGTCCTTTTTAGTTATCTTATTAAGCTTTCTGTAATCAACACAAAGGCGCCAACTGCCATCCTTCTTCCTGACGAGGACCACTGGTGACGACTATGGGCTCTAAGAAAGCTGATTGATCTCATTCTTCATCATTTTCTCTACCTCGTCGCGAATTATTCGACGTTCCGTTGCTAACGTACTCTTGCTTATTGGTTGATGGTCTCCAGTGTTAATCTGGTGCTTCACCGTCGATTTGTCTAATTTGCTCTTCACCTGTGGATTGAAGCATTCAGAGAACTCTTGAACAATGGCAAGTTGCTTCTTATGTTGTTCCTTAATGAGATCTGGTGATAGTCGAGCTAGAGGATCTTGTCTCGTACTGGTAGCGCTAGTTTCGCCCACGGACTCGGCATGGGAGGTTTCTACGACGCTCAGCTGTTCTCCAATTAACGGTTCAG